>NC_044321.2:119099961-119191265 GCF_007474595.2 Lynx canadensis | reverse complement strand
ACTTGCTAGTGAAGGCCTACGGTGGCTCACAATCTTTTCAGGGACCTCATACTGCTTACGACCAATTACAATCTCCAGTGTTACTAATCTGTACATATTGCTACAGGTGCACTCTCTGAAACTATTTTAGAAGTCCAAATTTTCATTCACTCAGACTGACCTTGTCTGCTGCCATTCCACATTACGGAGATTTAACTGTATTTGCAGAATGTTAATCAGTCAAGTCACAAGCCACAGAAGATCAAGACTCAGACTCTGACCTTGAAGAGTCTCATCTACGGCTCAAGAAGGTAAATAAGAGGTGCTTGTGAATACTTGATTATAGCGGTGAGAGAAGTGAACTAAAAAGAAAAAAAAAGAAAGAAACAAACAAAACTTGAAAAATTACTTACTTCACTTGTTTGGAGAATCGTGAACTTGGGCAGTTTGGGCTTTGAACTGGCCGCACTGGGTTTTCCATCCAACAGTGATCCGAATGACAGATTCCCAAAGCTGTTCTCGAATTCAATGGAAGGTTTCAGTGTCGGAGGGATGTCCGGTGCCTGGTCCTGGCCATCCATGGGTCTGACATACGCGGTCGGTTTTTGCTGCCCCATGTTTGTTTTGCAGTAAAGCCCTGGTGGAAAGTTCTGAACCGAAAGGCCACTGCTGGGAGCTAACAAAGAGGAGGCAACTAGGGGAGACCCAGGAGCGTGCACTGTAAATTCAGATTCTTCTGGCGAGACGGACTGAAAGATTTCTTTGAAAGCATCCCCTCCACTGGACTTGAGGCTATTGTCTTCCTTCGCAGATGGGTTTGACTCTTCAGCGGCCCCGACCTGAGGCTGTTCGGCCGGGTAGACGAAGAAGTCTTCCAGTCGGGCTTGGGGCTGGTCTTGCGCAGGCAGCTGCATCTTGTTTGGCTGGCTACTGGCCTGGCTGGCTGGTACAAGGCTAGCGTTATGACCATCCCGTGGCCAGTCAGCTTTTGATTTCCTGTTGCCGTGTATTAGAGTGGAATTCAGTATCACGACAGAAGGCGGAGGCATTGGGGCCGAGGGGTGAGTGTTATCCTGGTGAGGTGGGAGCATTCGGTTCTTTTGCTCGGGGAGAAAGCTTGGCTCGTTTTTGTTGATGGGAGGCTGGGGCACAGAATTCTTTGGGATTCCCACTAGATGATTCTGATTAGAATGGTTAGTTAGCAAATCCTTCATCTCATCATAGTTTCCCAGCGTGTTCTGGACTCGGTTGGCAAGTGCATCACCTTTGTTTGTCTAAAATAACAAAAAGATGGGGGTGGGAGGAGAGAGAATGAATAGGTTTGTGTTTCCTAATGTTAATGTTTCAAACAGATGTCCTAAGCAGACTAGCATATAGGGTTCTTTAAAATTCTCATGCTGCCGTATAATTTCATACTTTTCATGTGCTATGTAAGAAAAAAAAAAACCCAGTAACACTATGGAAAGAGCCTCTTGGAATGAGCTGTGTGATTAACGTTTGTATACTCCCTGGCCTATCCTTAAAGGTGCTCATTGGGAGAAAGTTTTAAATGACGTCGCTGAAGAATTTTATTAGCAAAATAACTTCTTTTAGGTCAGAGGAGCTGAACCGTTACATTCCACGTTGTGAGGGACAACTTCAGCCTGGTGAGCCCGGGAATTGTAATGGAACATTCGACTTATGTTTGTTCTTGACACGTCAGCCCTTTGCGCCACATTATACCATGAAAAAGGCTTAGCCCATTGGATAAGGAAGTCGGTGAAATCGTGCGGTCGTGAATATATTGGTTCAGAAAAGCTCAACATCTAATTGAGCTGACATGACTAAAGCGAATCTAATTCCTTTTAATGAAAGGACTGTATAAATTACTAGTGTCTGCCTACACATTCTGGGGGCAACTGTGTTTACGTATTGATGATTCATACTTGTTTGCTTTGAAATGGTGCAATTGTTCATCAACACTGACTCAAGCTCTCCTGTGTCTTTTCAATGATTCAGAAAAAAATTTATTCAAGGACTTAAACCGCTGCTTACGTAAATCAAAACAAAGTCAGATTTCCAAAGTGATGTTGGCCACTAAATCATTCTGTGGGCAATCAACATACCGGCTCTATCTTCCCCTGCAGGAAATACTAATCTTGTTAAAATGGCTGTGGTTGTTCTTAAAACAATTAAGTTCCTGCATGGGTTTCTGTAATACAGAAAGCACAGCTATCAGAACTAGAAAACGGTGGCTAGCTACATACTTGGAAATGACTTTGACAAAAGCTCAGCTGTTCATCTCCGAGAGCGCCTTTTTATAATTCCCTTTACCTGCCCAAAGGTGTTCTCAAAACAAGCGGTTGAATTCAGAAGGGCAAAGGACTTCTTTGTGCTTAGGCTGCACTATCCTGGCCCAAGATATTGCAATGAAACACGGCTACTGGCATCCGTGGGGCCATGTGGCAGCAGGACCACTGGATGGGGAAGACAGCCACCCTACGTCACCTCTGGCTCCCAGGAGCCATAGGCGTGCCCTCCGTGCATGGGAGGCAGTGACAACTTCCCCATGGATACCGCCTCCACTGCAGATAGAGGTTTAACATCTCAGGTTTCTCATTTGCCCTTAACACAGCCCCATCTCCTGGCATACACGGGGGTGTGCCTATCCAAGCCTGGGATTTCAGACTAAACCTAGGCTGTATGGCCGTGTGCTGTTCTCTGTATGTGAGGATGGAAGAGGGTGCAGATGAATGGAGGGTGAAGTGCAGGAAATGGATGAAATCACCCAGAGAAAGAAAATACAGAACGAGAAGATCAGGCTCAGGAGGCAACCCTGGGGAACATCAACCTTTAAGCGACTGAGAAAAGAAGAGGAACCGGCAAAGGATACCAAGAAGGAGCGACCAGAGAGGGAATCAAACCGGTGACCTTGGCCCCGTTGTTAACATGGTCTCCATAGAGTGTATACAGTACCCAACTCACAGCATGTGTGAAATCATAGAAGACATTTCCAAAGAAATGAGGGCAATTAGGGAAATACGATTCCAGAGATTAAGGAAAAGTATGTTAAATATATGTTAAAAGGGCTCTGTTGGGGAGGGGGAATTTTAGAGATCCAATAGATGTCCATTTTAGTTTTCCTATCCACAAGAACATCTGATATTGCCTCACATGCAACATTGGTGCTAAAGCAGTGATGAAACAATTAACATTCCATATAATCCTCAGCCGAATAATCGCTCCGTTTTCAGAAGTACATTTGAAAGGCATATTTAATAGATAGATATGAGCAGAACTCATTTTTATTCCCTGAAAAATCCCTACGTTTGTCCATTTTAATGGGATAAATTAGTCTTCAGCTAAGGCCAGAATAAACTTTGTATATACAGTGGGGTCTCCTTTGATGACGTTGTACAAACGAACCATTTGGGCAGCAGCCAAAACCAGTCTCCCTCCTATTCAGACCCTCAATTCAAAACAAGGAGATCTCATCATGCTGAAAGCCCAGTACAAATTTGATGCAAACTTTAAATACTTGCAAAGTTGTTCTGGTCCCTCAAACAGTTTACCTCTGGGGTCAGATTATTGCTTAACGAACACTAATACCTGGCTGTCTTCAAATGTCTGAACTGTTTATTTCCCATTTCAAACACCTTTAGTTTACATTGTCTCATTTTAATGAATTTGGATATGCTTCCTTCCCTTAGACAAAGAGAATTCTATAAGCTGAGTGCTTTTCCTTTTTGCCTTAGCTACCAGGAAGCTCAAAGCTCAACTTACCCAACTTTCACTGAAAGGTTACTGGACTTTCATTGAAAGTTCATTGAATTTCCACTGAAACTGAGTTCTACAGAATCAGAACCTTGCCCTGTGATACCCAAAAGACCACCACAATACCTCAAAGCCCCTGAGAAGTAATTCACTCTCTCCGGGCCAACACAATCAAGTCTCAAGAAACTTGAGACTCATCTGCTTGCAAGCAAGCTAGTTTAGCAGCAAAAAAAGGGGCCACCCACACTCATCTTTTCTTCAATGGGGAGAACCTTGGTTAGGTTTTAATGTCTCTTTATTAACTTCTACTGTTGTAATGATCTGGGCTTCCAATGCATGCTAAGATTTTTTTTCCCATCTCTAGGTTTTGAAATTAGGAGACCTTCTAACCTGGCCAATGTCTAAAACTGTATCTACGTAAATAAAATCAGAGGAAAATTAAAAGTTCTCTCAATTCGTCCAGAAGGTCAACCTCCTACCATACAGGGTATGCTACAGTAATGATTTCTTTTCCTGCATAAAACTACGAGCTCTTAAAAGTCAAAGACCGCCTTTTGTTCGCCTTTATATCCTCAAGGCTTAGCACCATGTCAGATGCACATCAGGTACTCAAAAACTCGTTGCTAACACGAACAGAATCAAATTATAATTCATACCCTACCTATATCAAAATAAAGGATTTGCAACAGTTTGGAGTAAAAGGTACATCAACAGAAAAGCAAAAGCCAAGCTACCTTGGTTACCGTGATTGAACACTCAATTGAACTTTGAGTTTCCTGGTAGCTAAGGCAAAAAGGAAAAGCTCCCAGCTTATAGAATTCTCTTCGTCAGATGGAAGGAAGCAGACATATCCTAATTTATTAAATAAGACAAATGGCTTTCAGATACTAAAACGTAATAGGAATTCTTCTCATTGGTTCAGTTACAAGAACCTCTGTACAATAAAACCATTTTTTTCAGCCCCAATTTCACAGAAGATGCAAAGATGATCTTTATGTGGCTTTTTCTTACAATGACAAAAAACGAGAGTGTTGCATTAAAGTCTAACTCGGTGAAGGCATATCTCTATGTGGAGTTAGGGGGCTAGGCTAATGGCTCCAGGTACGGGGATTTCCTGTGCACAAATGACCTAGGGGCGGAGCTGAGACAACTTGGAGGAATGAAGGGATGTCCACTCCCTTAGACCAGCTTCCTCACAGAGCAATGGTCTCAGAGAGACTCGTGAGCGGAACTGCACAGCAGACGGTTGGAGGTTGAGTTCACTGGCGACACTTTCTGAGTTGCTGATCGAAGGAAGAAGATCCACATGCTTTGCATAACAGACGTGCTGCGGCTACAGGTAGGAATTACCACGGTCATGCTTAAGACACATACTGGCAAATTCAACACAGTCACGAGGCAGGGTTAGGACAGAGGACACACAGACACATAGCCTCAAAAAGTCCACCACTGAACAATCTCCGAATAATTACCAGTACAGTCCAGGTCGCCTGAGTCGCCTCTCTGCCTCTCCACCACCAGAGCTGGGTGACTGTCAACCAGTTTTTAAATTTCTCAAGATGTAGCTATGAGAGCTACCAGACAGAAAACCCAATGGGGCCTGAAATACATTTATGCACACCCGCACGATGCACTCTCATTATACACCACAGCAACTTGTGATTCACACTCCACATGTTCTGTTTCACCCTCCGGAGTCTTAGTAATCCTATTAAGGAGCAAGGTATCCTTGGCAGTCTTGATTGGACATTATAAACATGGCAAAAATGAAATTTAGCCATTTCAATCAATTACAGCCTTCTTTCAATAGGCCGATTCTTTCCTTCCCGTGCTAGATAATTGGTTGATTCTTAAAGGTAACCTCTGCAGCTATTACTTTCTAAGTAATCACAATTTCTCCATCATCAAGGAAATGCATTTTCCAAGTATTTTCAGGCATAAATTACACGTCTGGTTTGTGGCTCATGACTAACAGCACTCCTCCATTTAAGCTTTTTGCCTCTCATTACTTTAGGAAATGCAAAGTTGCCTCAGTTTGCTTCTAATGCTATCTACAAATCAGTAAGTAGAAGTTCATTGCAAGACTAATGTCCTAGGAGGCTATTTGTACCATGGCATTTCTTTTTAATAAAAGTCACAAAATAATTTAAGTTTGGGGGCTCATTTTTTCCTTTTATTTCATTGTGGCTAATGCGTGTGATTTAGTAATTCCTTTTTCTCTAATTGTAATAGTTTTACAGTTAATCTCTCTAAGCTGTAAGTTGTTATTTCTTTCTTTAATTATAATAACAATGGTCTCTTGAACTTGTACAGCACTTGCCAGATTTCAAAGCAAGGTCTCCCAGCTCGTTTGACTTGATCCTTACAACACGCACATGACTCAACAGAGCAGCTCTGATCTCAGTCTGCCTTCTACCTCCCCGACCCAAATGACCTTGGGTAAGACACTTAATCTCTCTGTGCCTTGCTTTCCTCATTCTTGCAGAGCTGCAAAGAGCTAGAAATTATTAGTTGTTGTTGCTTTCTCATCATTATTATTATCAGGGATTCTTTGATATCAGGTATTCTTATTCAGTTCACAGAGGAGGAAACTATAGGTCAGAGGAACGAAGTTTCTTCACCCAAGTCACACAGGAAGTAAGCTTATCAGGTCTTCTGACCTCTTATGGGAGGATAAACAGCTTCCTGTGACAGATACTGAACCACACAGAACTGGGTCTAGATTCATCACTTACATGGATATGAAGCAGCAGAGAAGTCACCTCGCCTCTCTGAGCCTCAAATTCCTTGTGGTCAACATGAGGAAAATGAGTACTCCAGCTGCCATAAGGACTAAACACACATGTATAAAGCCCTAGCACGTGCCTGGCGTTCGGTAGGCACTTGATACATGCCAGGTCCTTGTCCCGCCCAGTCTTTCCACACTAACCTGACATGGCAAAGAGCTTCACAGTCTTCAAGTGCTTTTGAAGACCTCCTTCTCAGCACCACAGCACAAAGTCAGATTTGAAAGTTATAAGCGAAAAACACAGCCATCACCAACCAAATCTAGGGGTGGTCAACATTCTTTCCATTCTGGGAACGGTACGGGTGAAGCAAAGAACAGAAAGAAACCAGCCAGGCTGATAAGAGATCACCATTTCTTCTAACTGCCAAGAAAGGGCAGTGGGTCTTAGGGACCGATACTCATTGGCTACTTTATGAACTACCAACACCATTGGACAACAGATCAGGCCGCGTTGTAGGCTTCAAGATGGCAAGAAGTTTCCTGAAAGTCCCGATCCACCGCCAGGAGTTCTGATTTTTAATTTGATAAGCATTCCTACCACAACCCTAAGGAAGGGGTTATGGTATGTCCTTGTCTCTACCAGTGGACCGTGGGCCAGCTCTAAAACTCCCATTGCCACTGGCATGTCCAGATACTCCAAGGGTGTCCATACTAGTCCAGGCTCGGGGAGTTTATGGAGATGCACACCAGTTCTAGTATCATAGTATGAGAGGAAAGGAAAGGTATACTCCCCAGTGATCTCCCAGGGAACCCTGAACATGGACACAGCACAAGATGGCAGCTGATCATCAAAGCAATGGAGGAAGAAAGAATTCCTAGGTCATCAACCAATAGCTTAATTCCTTTCCTATACAGTCTTGAGAAGAACAAAAGCTCTTCCTGATCAAGAAGCATAAAGGCAATAGGCTACTAATCACACAACAGCCTGGCTCTGGGCTAGACTAATGTTCCCATCTAGTGTCCCTACCTGATATACCCTTGTCATAGCAAGACAGAGGACTTTCGAAAACTTCTGACAATGTTGATAACAGGTTTTTTAATAACTGCCTACTCAAAAATATACTGCTTACATCTAAAAGTGACTATGCATCTGCATCACAGGCCTTGTTAACAAGAGATGGCATTTACCTTAAAGATACAAGACCATTAATTCAACATGACTTAAATTATAAAGGGGGGAGGATAAGCCAAGGGTCCCATGCCTCATAATAGTGTTGGGCATGAAGTAGATTTTGAATTTTAAGCATGACTCTTGAGGAAAGCTGACTTTTCTAACTCATCCAAAGATAAGACATAAAACTCATCTGGTTATTCCTCTTAAGAAGGGACAAGGCATCTATCATCCTTGGGCTCTCCTCCATTTTCCGGAAAAAATGGAGGCCACAACATCTTGCCCTTCCCCCAGTCTTTCTTCTACTCTCCTGCTTTGCTCTCAACCTAATATTCCTTCCCACTCTTCCTCACCATGGCTGGTCACCCTTCACACACGCTTGATTTTGCATTTGCTCATCTCCTCTGGGAGCCTGCCCCACTCATCACCTCTTCCTCCACTACCTTCACCCTCTCCCTCTCGACGGACATCGGGTCCTTCCCATCAATCTCTAAATGTGTTCACATTTCTCTCATTATTAAAAACAAAGCCTCTTGCATTCCATATAATTTCTTCCCTTACATTCTAACTTACCTTCCTTTCTTCCTCCCTCCATACAAAAACCCGCTGCCTTTCTTTCTTTTACCACCTCCCATTTACTCCCCAACCCCAGGCAGTTTGGCTTACCTGCAGTGAGCACCGCCATCAACAATTAAACGACTCTCCCTAAGGTCACTGACCCCCTCCCCCTTAACTACCAAACCAACAGCCACTTTCCAGTCCTGACCTTTCCTGGCCACTCAGACACAGATAACTAACAAATCCTTCCTCTATAAAACCCTGTATCCCCCTGACTTCTATTAAATGATTCTCTTCTCCTTCTCTTCCTACCTCTGTGATCATTCACTCCTTCTTTAGGTTCCTTTCCTGGCTTCTACTTTGCCACCTTGCTTACTGCTTCAATGTTGCTATTCCCCAAGATTCTGACTTTGTCCCTCTTAGTCATCTGATAGCTTCTACTCCCCTGCCTGCTAACACCAAACTCTCTCTCTTGACCACTCTCATTAGCTCCAGATCCCTCCATCCAATGCCTACTGGATATCTCTCCCTTCATATCCCACAGGCATGGTCAAAACAGAATTGTGTTTTTTCTCCACAAGTACCAACCCTGTTTCCTCCTCAACAGCCTGTTAGTGAGACTGCCATACTCTCAAGTCAAAAATACGGGCATCATTCATTCCTGTCCCACGCTTCCCACATCCACGCAGGCAGCCAGTCTCAGCATTTCACCCCACTTGCTCTACCTTAAATCTTGCCTTCCGTGAACTCCCCTTAGCTGACTACAAGGGCCTCTTTATCTGTCTCTAGTTTCCTTACCTCCAACCCACTCTCCACGCTTCCAACATCACCTTTAAAGTTCTTTGTCTGTCCTGGATGTGCCCTTACTTAAAAGCTCTCAGTGACTTCTCTTCATGTGCGGAATTGGGTCCAAACTCCTTGGCACGAGGTACAAATCTCCACGAACCTCTCCCCAGCCCATCTCTGTAGCAGTTACCACGCAGTCACGCCTTCACTCACCATGATGATGTCTACCACTGGGCAAGGAAGTCCTTGAGGGCAGGGACTAGGTCTTGTTCCTCTTTGTACCTTAGTCTAAGACGTGACTAGCACGTAGTGGGCCTTCAATAAGTGTTCGCTAAACTGATCATATCCCTAAATACATGCATTCAAAAGCACTGTATGCATTAAATAAATGGAGATAGGAAAAACGCTTTTTGAAGGATTATACTATTATTGACAGATTGCAAAGCGGTAGGTTTGGTGACCTAACTCTCTTGGCCAGACTCACTGAACGTGGAAGCACCTGAGTCTTAGTCAAGAGCTGCCTACTTATCACAAACAAGGCAGCAAGACTCTGGTCTCACTGGTCACCGATCCAAACAGCTTACTCTCTACCCCAAAGTGGTATTTGTGCCTATGCTGTCCTTTCCTTTTCCAGAAGTCATTGTCTTCTAATTGGTGCCCTTCGAAAATCACAACTCTCAAAAATTTTCTCTATTGTTGTTTTAACTCTTACATCAGTTTTGTTTCATTACAGAAAATTACACTGCTACTAAATCGCAATAAACACCAACCAGCTGCCAGCAATTCCACAAGATTCTTCCCCCCAAACCCCACACATAGAAAGTTCAGCAGTATGAGTGTTGTTGGAGCTACAAACTAGCTAGAATACCACCAGAATGTCAAGCCAGCTACACCAGCCGCTCTGGCTGAGGCGATCTCTTAATCCAGGATTGGTAACCACCGGAGAAAACGATTGGCTTTTCCCTTTCTCCTAGAGCAACGATTTTCAAAGAGCACTCAAACCACTCAACGGCTGCTAGCAATATAAAATGGAAAAGGAAAGCACTGGCCTTGCTAGCAATGGACGGCATTGACCGGGAGGAGAAAGAGACATAGCCGTTGACATTCTGATGAAGTCTTCAGGGGCTGCCTTGCTGATAGCCAGAGTGGGGATAAGCGTCAAGGGGGCACTGCTTGCTGTAGGAAGTGCTGGGCGGGAGAGAACTCCTTGGAGACGGGAAGTCTCACTAGTTCCTTTCAAATCTGACGGTACTCCCCAAAGAAGACAGAATTTGTCTCTGAAGACTTCCTCAGAAACCTGCGATTGCTCCCAATACAGTGTGTGTACATATTTCATTTGTGAAATATATTCTCCTGGAAATGATTCGGGTGCTTTAAAAATAGATTAAACGTTGATTAGTGTGTTCAAAAATGTAACAAGCAAGCATTTTCCAGAAAGATAAATTACATACATATTCAGCTACCTTGTAGGGCTCCCCAAAAAGATCAAAGCCCGAAGAAAAGAGATCGTCTTCTTGCTGGACTTCTTGATTCCTCCGCTCCCATTCCCTTTTTTTAAGGGCACTACGGTCTTGTTCATAGTGACTGATACGAAAAAAAAAGACAAAAGGAGAAAAAGATTAATTAGTCACTTAAGTCATTCAGCACTCCCTTGTCATCAATAAGAAGAAAAACAATGCAAGGCAACACTCCCCAAACGGATACCATATAGAGAGCAGAGAAACCTTTTCTTGACCCCCAGTGGGTTTAAGATCCCAGCCAGTTCTTTGGAATACAGAAGAAAATGGAAACTTGCTGATTAGAAATCCTACTCATGCCCACTTAAGCACTGCAGAATCCTCTTTCCTTGTCCTTGCTTGAGTGCTACAGGCAATTAGAGGCTCCCCAAAAGTCAGTCCACTGCACAGAAAGGTCCTGAATTCAGGTTGCTCTGTCGCCAATGGCTCAGGGCTCAGAATTCACAGATACTACAAAGTCCTAAGGGGAAGGGATTAACCAATATGTCACAGACAAACCGTAACTCGGATTGTTAGAGTGAGCCCGTTGTAATGAGATCACAGGAGAGTCAAAGGACTCATTCACTCACACTCCTTCTCACACTGGTCGTGTCGTTTTGGCCTTCTCATAGTTTGTGTCACAGGTGACAACCTTTTAAGGAAACTCTTCAAAAGAAAGGTGTCTGGCTTGAAGTCCAAACCACTAACAATTAAAGAAGGTGATTAAGAGCCTTGAACGACGTTAAGGCACACGTTCTAGAAACGCTGTATAGCTCTGTGACTCATTGCATTTCAGGCTTTCCCATGGGAGGTTCAGTACAAAAGCTTCCAGACAATACCTAAGATGTACTCCAGGACCTTAAATTTTATAGAAGGAAATGCTTCCTGATGAAGCAAACAGTTGTCTTCTTCATCAGGCAAGAACGTACACGTTAAACTACAACGTGGGGGCACCTGGGTGGCTCAGTCGGTTAAGCGTCCGACTCTTGGTTTCAGCTCAGGTCGTGAGATCAAGCCCTGTGCCGGGCTCTGCACCGGGCATGGAGCCTGCTTAAGATTCTCTCTCCCCCTCGGCCCTTCCTCCACCACACTTGTGCACTCTCTCTCTCAAAATAAACAAACAAACAATAATCCGGAAGTCTCAAAAGTGGTGAATTCTTTTTGTCCATTGGGTTTCCCCATCCCCTGATTTTGACTGAAATCTTACTCAAAGCGAGTACATATATGCTGGGCAAATTTAAATTATATGAACGTACGTAAAATGCCTAACAGGTGCTGTACAAATGTTGCTTTCCTTCCCCATGTTAATACCGCCATGTTAAGACTTAATTAGATAATTGGCATGCAAATGAACGTAATAGCTAAAGGAATTACAAGAGATACGCTGATCTAAGAGTACAGTCGACAGGTTTTGAATACATCCCAAACCTTAATGCCTATCCTTGGGAGCCGAGTCTGCTCATGAGTATCAGAACTTTTAATTTACAAAATAAGGGCACAGAGCATGAAATATCCACGGCAGCTTAACTAGATATTGATATACGTGGAGTGTGAGATGCCACTACACTTAATCATCCACCTTTCTCCACGGGAATCCTTGAACTGACACATTCAAAGTGACTCTGATAGCCTTCTCTTCCGAATCAACAACACTTCATTTCTCCGATCTAAAAAGTGGCAACGTTTAAAGGATGTTCCAACGTACATTATGCTTTCACAATACAAACAATGCCAGACACAGAGGAGCTCGCCGGGCCGGTCGCAAGAGCGCTCGGCAAATGGTATCGTACACTGCCCGGGAAAACACAAAGACCCTCCGGAGCGCCACACAAAGCCCAGGCCCCACATCTGGGCCCCATCCGGTCAAGAACGAGGCCAAGTCCAGATACCGGAAGGAAGGCGGCCTACGTCTCGTAGTCTCAGACACCATCCACAGGTATTACGGTCGCTGGCATCAGCTCTCATTTCCACCCACGAGTTGAGATCAGAACCCCAACCGGTTCCCACCGTGTTGGAGGGCCGCTGTGGGAATCCGCCAGACCTGGCGACGGCTTCAGACCGTGCACACGGAGCCCGAGTTCGACCTCAGCACCATCCGCGGGCCGCTCGTAACCCAAGCCCGTCATCCGTGTGTCAAAATGTAAGAAAGAGAGGGCGTCAGGCGTGGAGGGGGACGAACGAGTTAAAGCAGTACTGGGGGGGGGGGAGGAAGGCCTGTCACAAAGGAAGACACCTCATTTCCTTGCCCTTCCCCAGCACGCGACTCTACACGCAGAAACAAGAGCCCACACCTCAGGCGTCCGAGGAACGCGAGCAAGACGCCCGTTTTCTAGCCCTCCGTTCATTCTGTGCACCCGACGGCCCAGAATGACAGGCCCACGGGTCACGTTTAATTCTCCCGCGAAGGGAACCGAAGCCCTCCGGTGCCCCGGCTTGGCGAACCACCTTCCCTCTCCTCTGAGGGAAAAGGCAGAATTCAACCCCTGAAGGAACAGAAGGGGAAGGAGAAGCAAAGGAGACGGCGCTTGGACTCGCGCGACAACCGTCCATGCGGCCGGCAGCCGGGGTACCTCCGGACGCTTTCGACCCGACTCCGATTTCTTAGGAGGCTCTTGGCTCCATTCTGCAGCAGCGCATTAGCCACCAAATTCCAGATGGAAACGGGAAGAGCAGACTGAGGGCGCACAGGGGTGTTATCTGGTGCCGGGAAACTGCCTGCTGCACTTTGTAACCCGCGTCACGGAGGTCGGTTAAAGCCTCGCATCTCTGGCGAGAATGAATGTCATCTCCACAGAGCTCCCCCGCCCTTGGAAGGCAACCGAGTCTCTGCAACGCGTTCCCCTTTCGCTGGGCACGGCCTTGTGCTGAAAGCTTCACCCGGCGAGGTCTGATGAGGAACGAACTACGCGGCGACGAGGCTTTCGCGGCGGGGAACGTCACCGATTTCTGACTGAAACCAGAATTAGTAACTCGAAGCACTGGCTAATTAAGACCACAGCCGTGTATTTAGCCTCTTGTTATACCTACTGCAGTTTATAATTATGAGGCCCTCTTTATCTACTCAATTAAAGTGCTTCTGATTCACGCAGGTCGTGTCGGAACGTGTGAGCCCCGCAGAGGCCCCAGGAAACTCTGTGACCGTCCCCTGATGACCGGATGTACCTTCACCCGCCCAGGCTCGTTTCCCAGAGGAAAGAAGGGCTCCACAGCCCATGAAGAAACGCTCAAGCCAGAAATCAGGATTAATCACCATATTATTGGTCCGAACAATCCGAATTTACTCACCCTGATGAGGACGGGGAGGGTTGAGCCAAAACTCAACTCAAGGCCTCTCCCTGATAGCAAGTTATACGATGTTCTTCCAACTTTTTACTCCAGGAAATGATGAAATTGGTCACGTTACAGTGGTATGAAAACCACCAAACACCCACAACTCAATTGAGTCTTAATTATCCGAAGGTCGAGAGAGAGAGAGAGAGAGAGAGAGAGAGAGAGAGAGACTTCTCTCTCCGGAGCCCCTCTCTCTTTTGGAATCCGTGCAGGGCGTGAGGGTGAGAAGCTTCTCTCTAGAATGGGGCTTTTCTGTTAGCTCCGATTTTGCCCACCCGTCTGTTGCCCTGGCCTCAATGACAGAGAGATTGCCCTCCTTAACACGGGAGGAAGCTAAGACCCTCCTGAGAAGGGCGGGGGGGTTCCTGCCAAGGCCTCACCCAGGTAAACGCAAAGGTGACTTCTCCTTCTCACTCAGATACTCTCCCATCCTGGCACTTAAACCCGATCACGTACACAGGCAACTCCCATTTTCATCACCAGAAGCCACAGGTGCACTCCGAGGACGAGAAAACCCAGAGCACATGCAGATTCGCTGAGATCGAGAAAGTTCCATTGTGCTGTCTTCATTAGCTCACAGTGGTAGCGCAGTCGGGCTGACGGCACAGGCTAGTCTTTTAGAACAAAGGCTGTCAGAACAGGAAGAGACCGTAGCAATCATGCAGTCCCGGTCTCTTCATTTTACAGATGAGGAAATTGAGCTCAGAAAGGTAATGGGCCTCGCAGCAGGTCTGTGGCGGCACCGGAAGGCAAGAACCAGGTTTTCCAGCGCCCAAACGAGTCTCTTCCAAATACCCCACGCTCTGTCTCTTCTGCCCCCTGGGCTTCCATCGAGAAGAAGTATCAGTCCCATCTGCACTCTGTGGGTCAACTTTCCTCAGGATTGTCTTTGATTAGAAATTGCCAGTAGGAAAAAAACTTTAGGAATTTAATTTGGATTCGAGTATAGAAAAACCATTCGTTTCCTTATACCAAACGTACAGACCCTAAAGGGATTGTAAAAATTAACTACATCTGTGGGGAGAAGCTGAGCGAGGGAGAGTTAAAACCCAGTTGAAGTCCATTTGCTTTGTGGATTCCATGAAGTTCAAAAATCATCCTTTGCCTAATTCAGTTATTTTACAAAGCTAGTTGGGGACACGTTAATAAAAAACACTGATATCTTTAAATGACCAGCTTGTTTAAAAACACTGCTAACTAATACAGGATTTACTCATTTTCTAATTCAACTGGCACTAAAATACCTTGGTTTTTTTGGCTAATATCTTTGTAAAGGCATAAAAAATACATATTTAATTCACCCAAGAGACAAATGTAAGCTATAACTCACTCCTTATGGTTCTCCTGAATGAACCTCTGCCTTCTATGAGATTTGTATTTATACTCACTACATGTTCCAGAGCTCCAAGTGGCACTTTTTTTTCAGTAGCTAGTCCTATTTTTAATTTGACATTGACCTAATCTTTACAAAGCTTCTGTTAGTAAGAAAGAAAGAAAGAAAGAAAGAAAAAGAAAGAAAGAAAGAAAGAAAGAAAGAAAGAAAGAAAGAAAGAAAGAAAGAATGAATGAATCTCGGCTATTCAATTCCCTCAAAATCACCCCCAAGTTATATACTGCTCATATCCATGGGCACTTAAATGTAAAGTGCTGAATTCAAAACTCTGAAATAAAGCTAAAAGCAGGTCATAGTTGTTTTACACATCTAGGGGAGACACATGAGGACCTGGGATCTGGACATGTGAACATGGCCTTGAAAAGGAGTTTCTACAATCAGTAGAACCTCTAAGTCATGTTCAGACAGCAGGATTCATTGAGACCTCTGCATACAACCAGTCTCTTCAGCAAATGGACTCCCCACAGACGGTGGCTCTCATTTAAAATTAAAAAAAAATCGAGGGCGCCTGGGTGGCTCAGTACGTTTAGCATCCAACTTCGGCTCAGGTCATGATCTCGCGGCCTGTGTGCTGACTGCTCAGAGCCTGGAATCTGCTTTGGATTCTGTGTCTCCCTCTCTGTCCTCCTCCGCTCATGCTCTCTGTCTCTCTCTCTCGAAGTAAATAAATAAACATTAAAACAATTTTTTAAATACATTTATTTTTTTTTTTATTTTTTTTTCAACGTTTATTTATTTTTGGGACAGAGAGAGACAGAGCATGAACGGGGGAGGGGCAGAGAGAGAGGGAGACACAGAATCGGAAACAGGCTCCAGGCTCTGAGCCATCAGCCCAGAGCCCGACGCGGGGCTCGAACTCACGCACCGCGAGATCGTGACCTGGCTGAAGTCGGACGCTTAACCGACTGCGCCACCCAGGCGCCCCTTAAATACATTTAAAAAATCGAGATCGGAACAAAAAGGAGACATTTACTCTCCACATCTGTCAGCTGCCCTTGCGGCCATGCCAATTTCTTTAGGTCTTAGGGAAATGGGGCAGTGCTTATTCTTAGAGTTTTCTTAAATCTGTGCTTTATATTTTTAACATTTATTTAGTTTTGAGAGACAGAGAGAGAGAGAGAGACAGACAGACAGAAAGGGGGGAGGGGCAGAGAGAGAGAGGGAGACAGAGGATCCAAAGCAGGCTCTGTGCTGTGTGCACAGAGCCGACGTGAGGCTCAAACTCAGGAACCGTGAAATGATGACCTGAGCCGAAATCAAGAGTCAGCCGCCTAACTGAGCCACCCAGGCGCCTCTAATCTGTGCTTTTTTAAAACAAAGTACACACCAATACTCCCAGAAGTCCTGGTGGGAAACTGGCTCAATATTTCCTTGTAGAGGCATCTCAGGGATACCCCTGTTCCCTCCACCTCTGGGAACAAAAGCAAAAATTCAGATCATGCAGAAGCTTTGCCAAGGTCATCTTCCAGTGCGGTGAGGCAGACATTCCAAGAACCACTCTCCTTGTCTTATGTCCGTCACTTAGCTCCCCTTAACTCCCAGTCCCCACCCTCTCACTTAAAAACAAATTATTAACAGTCTTCACTGAGATATAATTCACATATCATGCAATTCACCCACTTAAAGTGTACAACCCAATGGTTTTCAGCATATTCACAGAGTTCTGCAACTACTGTCGTGATACAGGTTTAGACTATTTTCATAGCTCCAAAAAGAAGCCCTCTACCCTTTGGTGATCACCTCCCACCACCTCCCATCCAGCCTAGCCCTAAGCAACCACTAATCTGCTTTCTCTCTGAC
This sequence comes from Lynx canadensis, assembly GCF_007474595.2. NCBI lineage: Eukaryota > Metazoa > Chordata > Mammalia > Carnivora > Felidae > Lynx > Lynx canadensis. The sequence continues at coordinate 119,174,271 of NC_044321.2, read as the reverse complement.
TTGGGTTATTCCGGATATTTCACATGCACGGAATCATGTAACATGTGGTCTTTCGTGCCTGACGTCTTTCACACAGCATGGTATTTTCAAGGTCCATCCACCCTGTGGCATGGACCAGTACCCCACTGTATATTCCTGGTCCTGTGTTACTCCATGCTCATTAAGGGGGTTCATTCCTGGGAGCTTACAATGATTTCACTGGGGTGTAAAGCTTCCTATACACAAACAAGCAATGTCAAATGCAGATATTGTGAGGAAAATGCTTTTAAAAAGTGTTTGCCTCAGGGGCGCCTGAGTGGCTCAGTCGGTTCAGAGTCTAACTCTTGATTTCAGCTTAGGCTGTGATCTCATGGTTCAGGAGCTCAAGCCCCACATCGGGCTCTGTGCTTGCAGCCCGGAGCCTGCTTGGGATTCTCTTTCTCCCTCTGTCTCTGCCCCTCCCCCACTCACGCATTCTCTTTCTGAAAATAAAGACTTTTTTTTAAAAAGTGTTGGCCTTAAGGCTTAGCATGAAATTATTCTGACTAGCCTATGAAACTCCCCAAATGCTGCATTACTTCTAACGTATATCCAATACTCAAGCGGTAAAGACAATTGATCACATCTAGGGATGCAAAGACCTAGTAAAAACCAAACCCGACAGCAACCAAATAAACAGGTTCTGTGGTTCCTGAAGGTTCTGCGGGGTGTCCAGAAATGACGGCATCCAGATTCAGAAGATCCAAGCCGGGGCCCTACCTCTTTCACTTCGACGTCGCTTGATCATTTCTAAAGCACTTTCCATTTCTAAGCCTCAGTTTTGTTATTTGTAAGACGGGAATCATCTTTCTCTTCCCTCTTCCTGCAGGTGGTGTAAAGGTTGAACACGATGAGGGGTGAGAAAGGGTCCTGCAAACTACTAGGAGCTGCTCACATCGTCATGGGCAAGACCACTGGTACCCTGACCATACTTCACCTTCATGACACAAAACTTCACTGCACGTTAGTTCACGTGCACCTCACCAACGTCTGGCAAATTAGCAGGGCAGGGAATATTGTTCCCTTTTAAGGATGGGAAACAGAGGCTCGGAAAATTGCTCCAGACTATGAGACAGGGCACCACTCATCTGATTCCTAACCCAGGGCTCTTTCAAAAAGTCTGAGATACTGCTACAGGGCCCACGAAGCCCATCAGATATCCCCTGGGAATTTTTCTCCATAGACTCAAAACTGATCTTTGTGATAGAGGCACCAAATGCCCAGACTCAATTCACAAACTAATACTGACATGAGGCTTAAAATTCTACGTGTTCAATTAAAGTATTTCTTTTTCTTTTTTTAAGATTTTCTTTTTTTAAAGTTTATTTTATTTATTTTGAGAGAGGGAGAGACAGAGAGAGCATGAGTGGGTAAGGGGCAGAGAAAGAGGGGGGGAGAGAGGGAGAGAGAGAGAGAGAGAGAGAGAGAGAGAGAGAGAGAGAGAGAGAGAGAATGAATTCCAAGCAGGCTCCACGCTGTCAGTGCAGAGCCCGACATGGGACTTGAACCCACAAACCTTGAGATCATGACCTGAGCATAAATGGGACACTTAACCAACTGAGCCACCGAGGTGCCCCTAATTTAAAATATTTCTAAATATTCTCAATCTTCTGTCATCTGGCTCTCACCGTTGGCTGTGCATGGGAATCACCCAGGGAAGACTTTATAAATCCTCATGCCCAGGTCACGTGCCAAGACCGAGCGCATCAGAATCGCCCAGAGCGGGTCTCAGGCATCCGATATGAAACAACTTCTGGTCTTCATATATCGGATCATTCATATATAATCTCCTCTATTGGACCCATTTGGGCATGCTTAAATCTGATGGGCCTAACATGAAGGTAAATCAAGAACCAGGCTGTGTAGGGAACAGATGTATTCTATTATGCAGAAATCTACATTGCTAATCTATGTCAGCAGACATGCCTTGAAGGCAAAAAGCCGTTATTACAAGCCTAGACTTGTCAGGCAGAACAACAGTAACACCAACAGCTACTCTCTGTTGATGCCTTGCTCCGTGCCAGGCACCAAGATAGGCATTTTGTGACCATGATCTTCCTTAATCCTCACAAAAACTCCGATGAGGTACCTACCATCCTCACTTTGCAGATGAGGAAACTGAGCTGCACGAAACCCAGGGAGGTTAACAGGCCCAGCATCACACAATTCGTACGTGGTGCCAGCAGAATCGCCGTGGAGGCTGCTAGAATCCCGAGGCCGCCCCCTTAGCCTAAAAGAAGACGCCAGTAGGTCGAATATGGGTGTCGATGATCAACAATATTCTAAGAGTGCACTAAAATTCCATTTTTGGAGGATTCCATTTTAATGGAAATGCCACTTTTATACAGCATGACCATGAGTCCGGCAGCCGGAAGGTTCCCATCCGCCTGCAGCAGCATTCAGCTTATCAGTAACTTTCTAGAAGCCTGTTGAAATGTACTTTAAAGGCAGTCTTTGCAGTGAAATTAAATTCTTTTGTCCTCACCCACTATAACCGTTGAAGAGACACGGTCCAATATCCATGACTGCCGGAGAGAGGGATCTGTGTCCGCACCCAGTGTTAGTTTCCTCCTCTCCTCGACAGCTCACAATGTGTTAGCTCTCCGTTGACGACAGTGTGCCTGTATCTCCTTCAACTTCATGTCAAGCACCCCTCCTCTTTCATACTCAGGCACCCCGCTACAAGAAGACCTTGCTGAACAATACACACATAAACATCCCCAAGATTCTTTTCTGCTTTCATAACATTTTCCGCGGCTAAGCGTCCCTTTTCCATTTTTATTGCAAATCACTTAAAGAGAACTCTACTTCTGATCCATTCGTCAAAAATGAGAACTCACTATCACTTCTTCTGGCTCATTGACCCCTCGGTAGCACAATCCAGTGTCTTACAAGCACTGCGCATTCAACGTGGCCAAACCAAGAGAGCGGCGAACAACTGCATGACTCAGAACCTTTCAAAAGGACTTCCCGAAGACGAGTAAGGGCCTGGAGTGGATACAATTGCTACGAATAGCCGCAGTGAGAGAGTGAATACAGTAAATGTATGTACTTATAGCTTTAGGACTCTTGAATTGGTTCAAACATTAAAACTATAAACAAATCAAAATGTTACACAGCATTCTCACTCCCACTCTTGCAAGTACCTATCCCGTTCACCACTGCCAATCAAACGTAACCAATTTTATTATTTTCTTGTTTATTCATCCACTGTTTCTTTGTGTACTCTTTAGTGTCGACTTGAAATGATCTCATTTATAGTTCTTTCTTTAAATTAACTAGAGTTGAGACTAGTGCTGAGCTTTAAGGAGCTTCTGGATCTAAGACTTGATCTGCTTGAAGGGAATTTTCGTCATCAGAAACGATCTCGGGGCGCCTGGGTGGCTCAGTCGGTTGGGCGTCCGACTTCGGCTCAGGTCACAATCTCACGGTTCGTGGGTTCGAGCCCCACGTCAGGCTCTGTGCTGGCAGCTGGGAGCCTGGAGCCTGCTTCGGATTCTGTGTCTCTTTCTTTCTCTGCCCCTCCCCTGCTCACGCTCTGCCTCTCTCTTTCAAAAATGAATAAACATTTTAAAAAAATTTTTTAAAGAAATGATTCTGTGGAAAACAAAAAAAAAGAAAAAGACGAATCCACGGGTCCACACGTGAGACGGCGGCGACAAGCCTTGAGCGTCCTCGATGGCTCCGAAGGTCTTCGGTGTTGGTTGGAATTGTGCCCTGTGGCAGGCAGCAGGCCCCGCTTGGCTGGCCAAGGCTTGGCTTCACCCTCTGCTCTCGCTGGATCTCCTGTCCAGCCCCAGTGGGTCCTGGCGCTGTCCCGTGTGCCACGTCCCCAGCTCCACACCTGTTACCTCCGCAGCCGACCTACACAGCACAGCTCTGTCTTTCGAATTACGAAAAAGCTGCCTGAAGTATTTCCTCTCCATGCCCATTAAATATGGGGAATTCTTTTCCAAGTCAAAAGCCTTCACAGAACCTGGTTTCTCATAAAGGACACTTTTTAAAAGGTGTTTTATTTTCAGCTAGCTGTAAGCAAGACAATTTCAATAACTACTTAATTTAAAACAATATTTTCTCAGAAATCAGATTCTTAATTACCTTTAAACTAAGGAAATTAATGCCCTTAACGAGCAGTTTATAATTGACAGCTTTAGGCTGACTCTATTTTCATGTCTCACCCAACCCTTTGATCCTCGTGTACTCACTAATTTTTACCCAGGCAAATTCTACCCCCTAAAGGCTTACCCTTTGGGCCCCCACCTCTCTGTGGCGCAGTCACCTCCCCCACACCCCCAGCCACCACCGGAGTTCTGGCCTGAGCATACGGCCAGGAACACGACATTCAGACTGCAGAAAAGACCCGCGGGGCACAGCCAGCTTGTCCAGGCGTCTACTTATTGTCATGACACCATGCTTGTTTTCTCACGGATCATGTGGACTTGACATTCTCCTGGGTCCCACTTTCTCCTGGGTCCCACTTCTCCCCCTTGCCTTGATGAGGTGTCTGACAAAGGCTGAAGTGTGTTCCCCTCAAAATTCGTATGGTAAAGCCCTGACCCCCGGAACTCAGGTGACCTTACTTGGAAATGCAGTCATCGTGAAGGACATTAGCTAAGTTAAGGTGAGGTCATCCTGGAGGAAGGTGGGCCCGGACTCCAATATGACTGGTGACCTTAGAAGAAGGGGACATTTGAACACAAAGACACACAGGAAGAACGCTACGTGAAGATGGAGGCAGATGAGGGGGCGACGCTGCTGCAAGCCACGGAGCCCCAAAGATGGCCGGCGAACCACCGGAAGCCGGGGAAGAGGCCTGGAACAGATTCTTCCATCACGGCCTTCGAAGGAGCCCACCCTGCCCACACCCGGATCTCCGACTTCTAGCCTCCAGACTGTGAGACGATCCCTGTCTCTTGTTTGAACCTGCCAGTGTGTGGTACTTTGATACGACAGCCCTAGCAAACTAAAACACCCTCAGAACGCGTCTCCGAGGCAGTTCACGATGAAAACGTCAGGCCGCTTCCCGGTGCGGGCAGATGACCGAGACCTCAGAACTGTCACCTATTCCTCTCCCTTCTACTCCGGCACCGCGCTCCTCCTTCCCCTCTTTCCAGCTCTGTCTCAGTGAACTGTGGGTGTTCAGTGAGACTGTCACCAGAGAGGAATTGATGCATTTTTTGCTTCCCTTTTATCTGGAAAAGTGCCAAGCTCAGTGTTCAGCTCTCGATAAATATTTTTTTTGACTGACTGAATGAACAAACGACAGGCAAACATATTTTTTCTGCCCAAGTTCAGTGACAAATGTTGACAGAGACATATTAATTAATATATTAATTAGCTTGTCTATTTAATCAACAAACATTTACCGGGTGCCTACGTCACATCAGGCACCATGTTTGGTGCTTAGAAAAAAATAAGACACAGTACGACTCTTTGAGAAATTCACAGCCCAGAAGGGGAGGCAAATCCATTCCCAAAGAATCGTAGTATAGGGTGACATATGCCGTGCCTATAGGAACAAAGTGCTGTGGGAACATTCTCAGGTTGGTGTGGGGTGCGTTGCAGCTGGTCCTCGAGCGACGGGGGGGTTGACATCCTGCCCATCAGCTCGTTCAAGTACACGCTAACCAAAGATGATCCCGTGGGACAAACGTGGACGAGAGAACAGAGGATTCAAGTTGCAGCCAAGTCAGTCCCTCGGATGGCCCATGCCTGGCGAAACTGGTCTATGGCAGTGGCGTGAGAACGGTGAGATTTTCTGCTCTTTGGGGGAGCTGGGAAGAGGAGAGTTTGGTATTTGCAGGTGCTGGTATTCAAGGGTAAAACCCTAATTGCACTTGTGATACCCAGTGAGAGGAAGCGCCATCCACAAAGAAATGGATGGCTGAGATAAGCATGTGAATGGTGAGCTCACAAAGAACGATGCGATTTCAAAGGGAAGCATTTATTGTTTCCTGTGTTATAGCGCATTGTCTCCTGATATGATTAGTTATCAGTCTCAGTTATCCGAAACTGGTATGAAATAAAGCGTTTACGCAGTTATGCTTCATTGATGTCAGCGAGGGGAGCACGAAAACCTCCATGAAGGTGGGTAATTGATGTGTAAATCAGAGCTCAATCACTCTGTAATAGAAATGGTCCCACTGAAAATATGCTTGTTGAGCACAATCGCATAGAAGCCAGAGGGATGGAGGGAGGGAGGGAGAGGATAGAAGGCTTATTTATTAAAAATGATAATAACTGGCAATTTGTGCAATTTTCCCTTCAGCAGAGGGCTGCTGTCAGAAACGCTTGCAAGCAAGTTGTGACCAATAAATCCAGATAGTTTCCTTCTGTTCTAATGGACGATTTCTGTTTTATTTAAACGCTCAGCGAGCTTGTTGTGGATGTTTTAAAAGAGCAAATTAAACAACATGTTCGTCTTTTGAAACATGACACACGTTAATGGCATCAGTTAACAACGCTTATTCGATAGGTTTGCTTGCTATTGTTATTCAAACCCTTCTGTCACTTTGCATTTGCTCTCTGAAGAGCAGTGAATAAAAATGGACAATGCCTTGCGATTTAGTATTTTAACATTTCGTATCGAAACAAAAATAACTTACTATATTGATCAAACAGCAGTTCCTCTATCTATCATCCCTATAATCATTACCATTATCATCACTTCAGGTGCCATGACAGTGTCTGGTGGCAGATTTTTCTTCCCCTCCGCCGTACTCACCGAATAAAGAGAAAATTCTCTACTGCGAATACTGTCACAGAAGGCTTAACAGCCAATATTCCCGCCAATTCATCTGAAAAAGAAAGCGCTAGCTTTCATTGTTTTTCCAGATCTTGTGAAAAGCCAGTCAACACAAGAGGCGGCTCTATCGCAGGCGTCTAGCGTGGATCCGATGGACGGCCCGGGGCGCCCACACACCCCCTGACACTCGTGATGAAGGACGTTACCTGTGGCGACAAAGCAACAGCAACGGTACAGACGCGCTCCGCTGTGCAGGTGGGGGCGCTGTGCTCACCTGCGGTCACCAAGTCAGCCTGGCGTTGCAAAGTCCGCGTGTGCGGATTGCCCGTCTAGTATGTCGTGCGGGGCCGGGACCCGAATGTTCCCACCTGGACGAAACACCCAAGTAGACTGGCAGCAGGTGGTGGTGGCTCCTTCTGTTCACCTTTCTCAATGTGGCTACTCGAAAATCTAAACATGTGTATGTGGCTTGTGCTTGGGGTTCACATTAGATTTGTACTGGGCAGCACTGGCCTGAAAAAGAATGATTTTCTAGGTCTACTTAATAACCCACTCATCTTAACCGATACTGGTTTCAGAGCGCTGCCTCAGGGCAGTAAGAGGCTTTGTGCCTTCGGGTTCACTGGAACAGTCTAACCTCGTGGCCCCTTCTCTATTCTCAGCTGCTCCCCTCAATCTCATTTTCATTTAGACCTGGGGCACATATGCCAATGTTTCTTCTCGTGACCGCTATATTGTCTAACTGGGGCGTTGTCGATCAATACTAGGTGAGGTGTCGAGCTGTGTTTGTGTAGTATGCTTAATATGCTTCTACCCAATGCGCCATACGGAGGCACTGCACTGTGTATTACGAGCGTATTAACGCTAAGACTCAACTGAGTATCACTGGTGCCTAGTAAACTAGTAAAACAAAATTATGCTAAGTAGTCGCTGAACATCGCGATCCCTAATGTTTTTAATGAGTGTCTCAAACGCAGCGCACGCCCTTCTCTGAAATACCAAAACAGCCGAGGCACTATCCCAGGCTTGATGTGAATTTCATTCTACAAGAGGAAGGATTTTTTTGGATATAGAAACTAAGAGACTAAATAACAGCGTGGGCCTCACTCCACCAATAACTGTGTCTTTAAATCTAAACTCCGTGTGGTTTTGAAGCCCTCTATGCTTGTTTTCTTTCCCCAGTGCGTGTCACAGCTAGGAAGCATTTTGATTAGCCTGAGCCATCAGTAGTTCCTTCCTACCTGTCTCACATACATTTCACACGTTACTTTTAGAACTCCTCAGTTTACTGATATTTTCTTGGAACGCTGCCAGCCAATCTGTAGCAAAATTAAACTGTGCCTTTTAATATAAAACAATCATTGATTAACACATACTGTTCAAGCCAGATGAATCAGCAGCCTGCAAGGATGAAGCGTTTTATCGCACTAACACACCATTCGAATGCTCTGATAGATGCATTCATTTGCTGATGGGCACAACACGCGAGGAGCACAGGCCCACACTCCGCGGCACTTCACACTCTTGTTCCTCAGCACACAGTATGCTCGACAACAAGAATGTAGGCAAATGAACAATTTGCTGTGATTAGTTTAGTTTCATTTGTTAATTACAGATTCAACAAGAACTGAATGCTGAAGCTTTTCAAGTATCAGATACCCATTGATCCGTAGCCCCCAACATGCTCAAGTAATACTTGGAAGTCTAATATGATTTATTGTTACTTGGAGCACTGATTGGCTAGAGGAATTATACTCCAATAAATGATGGCACTGTCACTGAATCTGCCTGTAATTGCTTCCATTCATTGTAATGTATGCTCTAACGCAAACTGGAAAGAAAGGAGATGATCAACTTCAAGCGTCAGCTGTTTCAAATTCCGCAGTGTGTCCCTAAGTTAATGGATGGAGAATATTCTGCCGGTATATCTGCTGGGTTGCAGGAGATGGATCTTCGGAGAGTTCTAGATATGCACACTCATATGTATTTCATGTATGTCGATGTCACACAGATCTACAACCGATGGCCACTTGGCGGGCTTGCGTGCCTCCGTGGAGGCAGATGGCGTGACTCTGCTAAGACTGGGCCAGGACACAGAATCCTCGGGAACAGTGGGTCCTCTACCGCTCTGTCCCCCGCCCCTCAGGACAAATGGAACCCTCACAGGCTACTCATTTCCATCCGGAGTGACCCAGATGTCTGTGACTCATCTTCCCTGTCGCCTGACACTGCACCTTCCATCCAGGCTAGGAGCAGAGCCCCTGGTCTCCACTCTCCAGCACTCCACAGCTCCTCCTCAACCTCACTTATTCCACTCTACCAGAACTGTCTGCTGCTAAACGGATGGCGACTTCCCCGAGCTAAGCACCGTATGACGCTCCTGCGGCTGCTGTAACAAATTACCACCAACTTGGTGGCTTCAAACAGCACACACGCAGTCTCTCAGTTCTGGAGGTCAGAAGTCTGAAATGAATCTCACTGAGCTAACATCAAGGTGTCTATGGCTGTGTTCCTTCTAAAGGCTCGGAGGGGCGGGGGCGGGGAGGATGGCTTTTCTTGCCTTTTCCAGCTTCCAAGGGTCACCCCCATTCCTTGGCTCGTGATCCCTTCCTCCAACATCAAGGCCAGCAGTGTAGCATCTTCAAATCTCTCTCTTACATCGGCTTCCCTTATCACATCTTCTCTGACTCTGACCCCCCTGCCTCCCTCTTAGAAAGACCCTTGTGATCACACTTAGGGCCCACCCATTCAATCCGGGATCACCTCTCCACCTCTCCAGGTCCTTATCTTAATCACATCCGCAAAGTCCCTCCCGCCTTGTAGGTAAAGTACTCACGGCTTTGGCAGATTAGGACACGGACATCTTTGAGGGGAATATTATTCTGCCTACCACAGGATCGACGGTTTAATCATTCTTGTCCTCCCAGTTACATGACATTAGTGGGGCTTCAATATTATGAGCAGAGGTGAATGAATGCATGAGGATGATTCATTAAAGCTTTCAGATGTCTCTTCGGAAGAGTGCCTCATGCATGAAGAGTGCCCGATGGGTGAGGCAGGGCAAAGCCCGACGGCCTCAACACCTGCTCTGTCATTTAACGCCACTTCAGTCCTCCAAGGCTTGACTTTTCTCACCAGTAAGTGTCTCTGGGAATTGCTGTGACCCTCAAATAAGATAATGTATGGGAAAACATCTGTGAAGGTAACTTGCTTTATCTGTGTTATAACATCATCCTTGCTTATCGCTAAGAGAAGACACTAGACCTTTGGGAGAGAAAAATAAGAGGCAAGAAGTCCCACTTCTACAGATATGTAAGGTACTATTACCCAGTAAATCTAAATAAAAATAACCATCTGAAAGTGACCTGAAAATATGCTTTCTATTCATATGCAAGTAGCTTAAGAGATTGACACAAGACACTGAAATTACCTCAAATAACTAGACGCTCAATTGCTCAAGATAAGTGGGGCCACAGTCGCCCTCTCACATTGTAGTTGAACACAACAATCAAAGATGGGTTCGCCCTGTTTACATATTACGGCAGTATGAGATCTGTTGTGACTCATTTATCAAACCCTGCATATTAACGCATCAATTTTATTGACTAATAAGACGGTTCCCTGACATTACGACAACACAGATGACAATACATCTTCCAATACGAGCAGAATGATCCTGAGAGGCGCCACACACACCTGCAAAACGCTTGATTGTATGTAGTTCAAGCCAGGAATGTGAACACGGGAGAAACTTGAGCACGAAAACAACCTCCAATCAAAGGGTCTCTAGAGGGCATCAAGATCAAAGCTGTCATTTTCCCTTATGAGGAAGATCAAGTATACAGAGGGGAACCGGGGCGGCAGATGCCATCCACCTGGTCAGTGGCATGACTTGGACTGGCGCCCAGGTCCCGACTCTCCGCTCAGTGCCCTTTGCCCTGTGCCACCTTTCAGCTTCCCTGAGCCCGGGGCAGTGCTGCCAGCTTGCTGCTTGGGGAGAGAAAGGGCAGGCGACAGAGGGAGTGCAGGGGGCATCCCTTCACTCCCGGGGTTTGTAAATAGGAGGCGAAACGGACAAATCGAGTTTGGGAAATTTGCTTTCAAATGCTCGTGAATCGCTAAAAACTACACAGGCCTCGGTGTCTGCGAGCAACCCACTCCATGTGAAAAGGCTGTCATATTCCAGACTGTGTGGGATTCACTTTAGGAGAGAAGAAACCTGGAAGCCCTCCAAGGAAAGCCCCTGGTTTGGCACAAAGCAGAGAGAGTTATTAAATAAAGAGGGAGGGGCCGACCAAACGGCCAAGTGAGTGACAGAATGTGTTCTTTGTAACTGGCTGCCTCAACGTTGTCCTCTGGGCACAACCTAATGCTCTTTAACCCAGTGGTCCGGCTGAACGGCGGGCTGCGGTGAATGTTAACGGGCCCTGAGTGTGGGCACACGTGCGCACCCACAACTTAGTGGGGAGGCAGATTGATTTTTTTTAATGTTTATTTTGAGAGAGACAGAGAGAGAGAGAGAGCGAGCAGGAGCAGGGGAAAAGTACAGAAAGAGGAGAGACAGAATCCCAAGCAGGCTCTGTGCTATCAGCGCAGAGCCCAATGCAGGGCTCGATCTCACAAACCAGAAGATCATGACCTGAGCCAAAAATCAAGATTCAGACGCTTAACCGATTGGGCCACCCAGGTGCTTCTTGGGTGAGGCAGATTTATATCAGAGCATCTCAGACGAGAAGAGACCACAGAAGTCATCTGGTTCCACTGTCCAGCCCTCCGCTCAGTAAGAAAAGAACCCTCAAAGGTTGGCTCAACGATCCACTGGTACATGGTTGTGACTGGGGAGAGAGGGCGTTGTGTTGAATCCTTCCTCTCTTGGCTGCAGACCTGATGTACTTGTGCACAGCACCCCCGGAACCTGACTTGGGGGGGCTGTGAAAGGAACGGATATATCATCTGGTTGCCCTCCAACCCCTAACTGACTCTTGAATGCCCTTTACAGCAGCAAATATGTAAACATCAGGCAGGAGCGTGTGGGTTTCCCTCTGGGAACGGCAGAGCTATCTGGGCGGGAGCCTGGAGACCTGGGTTTCCAGCGCAGACCTACCACTAACCAGCCTGGCGACCTCAAGCAAATGATTTCACTCTTTCAGGCCTCAGTTTCCTCACATGTAAAACACAGAGTTTGTGGTGGATCGTTTCCAGCGTCCTCCTAGGATATTATTCACCTTTTGATAGCTTCCTCTGTCTTCTCCGATGCCAGCATGCTCAGGACAGGTCACCAGCCACCTCCCTGAGGCCACTCCCAGCCTAGCTGGTCCATGGGGTGGTGCTGAGGCAGCTGTCCCCTCAATATCTCAATGAGACAGCGATCAACGATCAGCCAGTACACAAAGCACACGCTGCCCCGAAACCCAACACACGAGTAGAAGCTAGGAGTGCACGCTTAGCAGTTTTGCTATTTCAAACTCCTTTGCTCAAGCTGCCCCAGTCTCAGGATGAGATAACCCGATTCTCCGGGCGTGACAATTGCCATCCCGGAGTTCCAAGTCAAAGTGTATCCTAGTTTGAATTCCGCACTCCCAATCTGTTGCCTAGTATAAATATTATACTATGTAATGTGTAAATATTAAAATCTAACTTTCACAAAGTTGAGTCACAGTCACTGGAATTCGGCCAAGACTCTAACACTTTTTCATTATTTCCAAAGAAAAGACCAATTTAAGAAACGCAAACCAGTTCCAATTCACTTCAAAATTTGGCTTAACGTCAAAGAAATTTTAATGAAATTCTGCTTGAGCATTAAACATGAAGGTATTTATATGATTATTAAGTTAGCATGCGAGTTAAATACAAATTAGTTTTTGGTCGCTCACTACTGGGTTCATAGGCCAGTGAAACTCAAAATGATGGCTGCATTTCAGCGGAATCCCTCATCCCACACAGGCAGGCTTTACACCAGACACGAAGACACAACATTATTATCTGTGCTTTATCTGGTCCTTTACTGCCATATGGTCACGGTGCTGTCATGGCGTCCCGGTGACCTTGCACAGGGCAGAGGCCTGAACCACAGCCAGTCTGCGTTTCGGCGGGAAGCCTTGTGATCCTCCCTGAACACCAGAGGCTGCAAGGCCTTCTCCCACCCGCCTCCCCATATCCCCCGCAAGACGGTCACGACAGCCTTTCAACAACTCCCGGGTTCTGGCCACTCCCCCACCCCGGAACTCTTCAGCAAAGGTGGGGGGATGAGCCCCTCTTCCTTCCCTGTTCTCCTTTTTATGTGTGCCGCCCGGAGGAGGGGACCTGGCCTCTCCGGCTCATTCTGTTGTGTACTGTCTGTGTGTGCGTCCAACTGCCTCAATCTGAAACTGTCCTGCTGAGGTATCATTTCCAGTCACATCAGTCAGGCTTTGGCCTCGTCCTTATCTCAATTGCAGGCGCCTGACAACCAAATAGATCTGTTTTCCTTTCTCTGCAAACTTCCTTGAAGCAATCTTAGCCAAATCAGGAATCTGTGCCGTCTTTCCTTCCCGGGTTTAGGCAGAAACAGTTTATCAGTGTAATCTCACTACATATTCTTAGACTGAGAGGCGATTTATTCAGATGCAGGGTGCAGCTTCTATGGTGGTGAGTCGTCAGGCAAATAGAATCCTCTAGGACCCTCAACCCTACAAACATAAAGAGAAGAGAAAGCCCCAGGGTTCTGAGACTGAGGGGCGAACGTGGGAAGGGGCAGGATCCTTCTCCTGAGGCAGGAAGTGAGGAGAGCTAGAGAGGCACCATGACAGCTGGAGGGGTGGAAAGATGAGGAAACCTGTGCCAAGCAGCCCAACGGCCTTGACCTCCTTGGAGAAACAGAAGGTGAGTCCAACTGCTGAGAGCCGGAGGAGGGGGAAGACAGGAGGGCCAGGCTCACAGAGAAAGGAAAGCTTTTGGAATGGCAGCTGTGAAGATGTCAGGCTGAACCAGAGATCTGCTGGACGGCGAGGAGAGGGGGCCCACGAAGGTGAGCAGGGAGCTGGATGGGGACAGGACCAGTCACCGGAGGGGCTGGAGAGGTCACGTGTCCGCAAGGTCCCTCCCGGGCTCTGGTAGAAATGGGGGCAGGGGAAGCAGACGGAAGCCCCAGAGACACCTTCTACACTTTCTATACTTTGGCCTACACGGGGCGGGGGGCCCAGGCTATGCCACTTTGGAAACATGCTTGGAGTGTGCACACAGGTGACCTTCAGGGTTTTCCACCTGCAAGAATGCGAGAAGTCTTCAAGGACAACAGAGAAATACTTCCCCAAATGCCCCACAATTCCGTTGCAATGGCTTGCAAATGTTACTTGTCTTTCCCCCCAAAATGGAAACCAAACTGCCCCATAGGGTCCCCAGTGCATTTCAAAGCCCAGTGAGGGACTAACTGCTGGGAAATGCCTACTTAGGGAGGTTTTGCAGGTTTTGCACCTCCCCCCTCATCAAGGAGCCTCCCAGGCCTGCACTAAGGCCCTTAAGGAAAAGAAGTCGAATTGGTCACCCTGACTCCCCACAGGGAGCGTCGCTGTGGGCCCACTGCTCGGTGGAACGAGGCAGAATGCAATGCTCTCACAAGTGACACAGAGTGGGCTCTCAACGCTGGCCTGAAGAGCTGGGATGTTTCACTTTAAAAAAGACAAGACTCTGAGGGCGCCCGAGTGGCTCAGTAGGTTAAGCATCTGACTCTTGATCTCTGCTCAGGTCATGATCTCAAGGTTCATGGGATCGAGCCCCGCATTGGGCTCTGTGCTGACAGTGCAGAGTCTGCTTAGGATTCTCTCTCTCTCTCTCTCTCTCTCTCTCTCTCTCTCTCTCAAAATAAATAAATAAACTTAAAAAAAAAAAAAAAAGGCAAGACTCCAGGCACATACGGGCTCCGGTTTTCAATTTCTGAAGCACAGTCTCAGGAAAGAAGGGGCAGCCCCCTGAGGGGCCCCCAGGGGACACAGCAGAAGGTTTGGCTCCATCCAAAGGGAAGCAAACTTGGCTTAGGCCGCAAGCTCCCTGCTGCCAGAGGGGCTCAAGCAGGGTCGAAGGACTGTGAAACTGGCAGCTGCCGATCCAAACAACCGGAAGGGAGCCTGATCATCTCGAAACGCCTCCTCACCTCCGAAATGCTGATTTGTCAGATCCGCTGAGGCCAGTGTGAGCCACACTCACTGGTCAGGGTGCAATGGAGCTCACGTTCCATAAAGAGCTTGCTCTCCCATTGTTGCTCGGCCCAGCACTCCCTCAGCAAAGAGCTCGGTAAGAGATCATCATTCTTCCAGCTGAGCTGATGGCTTAGCATTTGTTATGCTTCACTCATCAAACTATATATCAATGTGCCTTTTGTCTTAAGAAAATACATAATGGGATTTTAATTCAATTACAAGTTTACATATTACCAACTGGAAATTAATTTAATAAACAATTTGTTTCCATCGACTAATAGGAATAGGTTAATGGTGCAATTAATCAAACA
The DNA here is from genome assembly GCF_007474595.2 of Lynx canadensis. Classification (NCBI taxonomy): domain Eukaryota; kingdom Metazoa; phylum Chordata; class Mammalia; order Carnivora; family Felidae; genus Lynx; species Lynx canadensis. Next base: position 119,159,023 of record NC_044321.2, on the reverse strand, counting down.
TTTGACTTTTCAAAGTTTTGATTCATTAAACTAAGAACTTGCCACTTGAAAGCTAATGTAAGGCTTGATCTCAAACTTTTAGGCACATCTGTTGCTGTTCTATTCCCACTATTAGGAGCACATAATATTTACACTCAGAGTACTCTCAGAGGTCATCTGGTCCTGTCCCTTCGCTGACAGATGAGAAAACCGGCCACACACACACACACTCACACACTCACACACTCACTCACCACGGACTTGTAACGAACGCGAGAGAAGTTAATATTCCTTTTTTTTAAATTTTTTAAATGTTTGTTTATTTTTGAGAGACAGAGAGAGATCGAGCATGAGCCAGGGAGGGTAGATAGAAAGGGAGACACAGAATCCAAAACAGGCTGCAGATTCTGGGCTGTCAGCACAGAGCCAGATACGGGGCTCGAAGTCATGAACTGTGAGATCGTGACCTGAGCCGAAGTTGGATGCTTAACCGACGGAGCCACCCAGGAGCCCCTACAAGTTAACATTCTTTATGAGGTTTCTATTGGCCTTGGATAATTGTTTAAAAACGGGACATATTTTAGGAAATGCGTATTTTGTTTCAATTTATCTAACAGGACGATGACAGTTATCAAAATTACATTTATGCCTGGTGCCAAGGCTCATTCCTACGGGCAGAGAAAACGAACAGCTTAGCGTTCCAAGAGGTGCCTGCTAGAGACGACCACAGTTCATCTGCCAGGGCACAAGTTCGTTTTCTACTATAGCACAGCTGTTATATCCATCCAGAGAAGGCGGGAAAATCTCGAAGAAACTGCCACTGTGTCTTTATGGCAATTAGCATATCGTTATCTATAAGCATCGTGACCGCGCTCCTAAAGGCATATGTCATGGTACCTTCTCTTGCTCTTGCTCTGATGTTTAAACATGGACGTGACTACTTTGGCTCTAAGAAGGCCATGCATTCACAGCCCCATGAATCTTTTTATAATGCCAAGCCCAGATATGCACCAGAGGAAGCAACCCGCTAGGCAAAAACGTTTTCCAAATGGCCCAAGAAAGCAGGACGACTGGGGGTCAACTACACGGCCTTTCTAATCATGGTTCTCTCAGGCAACTATTTTAAAAGTAGTTTGCTTCGTTCTCCCAATTCCCATTCCCTTATATCTATATAGATAGAACACAGACTAGAAAGAGTAGAATACACACACACACACACACACACACACACACACACTCCCAGTCGTGCAGGCTTCACATCTGGAGCTCATCTCTGCTGCTTTCCCCTCACTTGCTCTTGCCCAGGGCCGCTTCCTCCATCTGTGACATACACAAGTTTCCAGGTCATTTTACCTTCAGGATCCAATCCTTCTCATCAGTTCCTACTGCTACTGCCCTGACTCGAATCTCTGGTCCCTTTCTCTTGGACGTGCCTGCATAGTCTCTTACCTGTTCAGTCTTTCCCAGGCCAGTGGCTAGGACATGGCCCCGGTCCGTCTTCCCAAACGTGTCCCTCACCCCTGTTCTCTACATCCTGTGCCCGGGCAATCTTCCACCTCCACTCTGCCCCAATCCCTCCATTGTCCTGTCTCTGCACCCAGGCACCCCCACCCGGAAAGACCCTTCTACATGTCTGAACGTTAAGCCTCCCTCCGCCATTAAGTCTTCTCCAATGCCCATGCCTGGCGTTTGCTCCCTGTAGTGTGTTGGGTCGTGATCTCCAAAATATATGTCCACTCAGAACCTGAGACTGCGACCTTATTTGGACACAGGATCTTGGCAGTGTATATGCAATCAGTCAAGGATCTCCAGATGAAATCAACGACCGGGGGGTGCCTGGGTGGCTTGGGACAATACAGCCTGAGGTCAATGTCTCTCTGGTCCACGCTGTCTGGGATTAGAAACTGAACACAGAACAGGGAAGGGAGTCCACCAAACTTGCGGGCTCGTCGCGGGACCACCACGGTTTCCGAAAGAGTGTTTTCTTAGAAATTAAAAAGGGAAACTCACATCTCTAAGTCCATCTACTTCTTCTGGGGCTAACATTATAAAATAAAATGATCAGAGCTCATTAATGTAATTCATGCACCTCTGGTTTGTTTTTTTTTTTTTTTTTTCAGGTTATAACAGCAATAATTACCTCTGAATGGGTTTTCCCTGGGAATTAAATGGCTGATGGGGGTTCATGGCCCTTTGGTTTTGCTGTGGGTCATCAGCTCCCCTGAGTCTGTCATTAATCCCCATGATATGCCCTGCTGAAACAGGTCATTGGCGATAACGGTCTTTCGTGCTCAAACTGAACTAATGCTTTTTACTTTCTCCTTCGAAGTCAGAATGGCCGAAGGATCCCCTATCTTTAGGAACAAAGACATTTCTTCGATGGTGGAAAGAAAGTGTGATATATATATATTTTTTTTACGGCACGTTAATAAGACTAGGGAAATGAAAGCATCTGAAGCCTTTGATGTCCAGACCAGAGGAGGAAGGGACAGGCAGCACTAGACCACTAAACGAAATGTACTCCGATTAGCGCAAGGCGAAATGTGACTGATAATGAGGTTGATTACGGTACATGTTCTTTCAGCCTGCAACGGGTGACCACACTCCTGTTCTTTGAAGTTTCCTTTGGCTCCTTTGGCCTTTTGGGAGGGAGGAGGGGGTCAAAAGTCACCACCACAAAGCACATCTGTCACTGACAAGATAACAATTCCACAAGTGACGCTGGTCTCAGGATGGGCCAGCATGCTCAATCAGCCACAGACACATCAATCTTGTAGCTCAGCGCCTGGAGGTCCGTATCCGCAGCTAATGACCGGGTCTGGCTGCTGGGCGGAGAGCCTCAAGTTAGATCTCCCTTCTCTGAAGTAGCTCATCCCTGTGGAGAAGCAAAGTCTGCGCAGAAAGCCGATCACTGCGACCAAGTCAGTGAGGAGCGGTAGGTCCCTCCTAGTGGCAAGGAAACTGCTCAGAAGCCACGAGACGGATACCCCACAAGAGGCACTTGCCCGATGAGCGTGCAAAGGGAGAAAACAAGGTAGAAAGCGGAGCTCATCATCAGAGACTCAAAGTGTTAGCAGTGGTTTTCTCCTGTCCGTTTGTACCGTGCGATCAGCTGAGTGCAAACCAAATTTCAGGCGTCCTCTGGCAGTTCTTAGAACTCCGTTCCCAGGCCATCAATGTTTCTGAATACGGTTTTAAGATGGAGATAATCTCTTGGGGCGCCTGGGTGGCTCAGTCGGTTAAGCGTCCGGCTTCGGCTCAGGTCACGATCTCACAGTTCGTGACTTTGAGCCCTGCGTCGGGCTCTGTGCTGACAGCTCGGAGTCTGGAGCCTGTTTCGGATTCTGTGGCTCCCCCTCTCTCTGCCCCTCCCCTGCTCATGCTCTGTCTCTCTCTGTCTCAAAAATAAATAAAAACATTAAAAAAAATTTTTAAAAAGATGGGAGATAATCTCCAAATAGAAAAAGGATTGTCATCATGGGGGAGGGTGGAGATGGGGTTGGATATGGCACAGACGTTTCAGTTTTCACCTGGATTTCGGGTGCCCTAGAATGTGTCTTTGGGCTGGAGTAATTTTTCTTATACTGCAAGTGACAGAGAATAGTATTTGGCATTATAAATTCTACTGATGGCTAAGCAAAAAGAAATGTAAAAAGAAGTGAATGCTGAGTACATTTATCTGCAACGAGCTCGTCTTACTTTCCTTCTGGTCATTATTGTTCCATGAAAAGTGTACATATACATAAAGGGGAAAACATAAAAATCAGTTGAAACTCATCCTTTTACGATCAGCAACTTGAATATGAACTGCACAGGCAACATAAAAGGTATGCTCACGCAGGTATATAGAAAGTAAAATGATGCTGGTAATCTGGCTACGTCACTTTAAAAGGTGAGAGGCAACTTTAATGCTGATTCACTAAAACAGAAAGCAAAAGCCTTTTTAAAAAAAAATGCCACGTTGGAAAAAACTTTTCAGTTTATTTATTTTCAGAGAGAGAGCTACAAGTGAGCGGGGGAGGGGCACAGGGAGAGAATCCCAAACAGGCTCCCGCACTGTCAGCGCAGAGCCCGACATGGGGCTCGATCCCAGGAACCCCGAGATCATGACCTGAGCCGAAATGAAGAGTTGGACACTTAACCAACTGAGCCCTTCAGGCGCCCCTGCAATCACATGCATTTAGAGCTAGGTCATTATGGTTTTGTGTACACCAAGATTTTTTGGAAAAGGTAGGTAGCAAAGGAGAGAAATCCCAAAGAAAGAACGATGGGTGACAAGTCTAGAGGTGGTGACGGGGAGGGACGGTGGACTGCAAAACCTGTGCAGATTTTAACTTGAGAAGATGCATTTCTCAACACTTCAAAACTGCCCAATAAATCAGAAATTATTTAGATCTGGCCCTTTAAAAAAACAAAACAAAAACCTATGCTGTGTTATTTACCATTGGCTTACAATGTCTAGAGCTGCCGGGTTAGAAACAAGAATTAAATTAAATGTGTGGCATTTGTCAAACTGCACTTATAAAATCACTCTCTGAATATAAAAGGGTGAGCTAAGTGCAGACCTTCCACTGATCTGGAGGCTTTAACGGGCACACGTGCCGGCCGAATTATGAAACCGCCTGTGGAAAGAGCAGGGTTTCCAGAGGAGCTGGCCGGGATAGTGGCCGCTTCTACTGTGAACCGGGGGGCTGGTGTGGCCCCCGTAGCCCGAGACAGTCTGAAACGTGCCGTTTCTTTTTTGTATTAATGACTAACACCTACACAGGTCTTCCCTACAGAGATCATCTGTTTATTTCTATTCTTTTACTTACCTATCCAGTTACAACTCCCCGTGTTCCTCCAATTACTTGAGGCGGCTTTAAACATGCGATCTTTCATTCTAGACCAAGTGAAAAAGGACGTCTTTATTCAAATGTTCGAGCAGGACATATGTGTGTCAACCACCTAACAGAAGGGATAATACACTTCTATAAAACACAAAGACTAGGGATGCCTGGGTGGCTCAGTTGGTTAAATGTCGGACTCTTGATTTCGGCTCGGGTCATGATCTCACAGTTCCTGGGTCCGAGCCTCTGGTCAGGCTCCGCGCTGACAGCACGGAGCCTGCTTGGGATTCTCTGTCTCCTTCTCTCTCTGCCCCTCCCCTACTCATGTACACACTCTCTCCCTCTCAAAATAAATGAACTCATTAAAAAAAACCATAAGGACTAAAAGAAACCCTCCAATGCTTCTGGTATTCCTCCAGATGTTTTCTGGAAACATTTCACCCATGTCAGGCACTAAGCTAGGCAACAATGGACTAAAGGGATACAAAGACATCCTTTCATTTTTTCAAAGTACACCCATTCATACAGATCTCAAGAAAAACAATTTTTTTAAGTAGGCTCCACGCTCAACATGGGACTCAAACTCACAACCCTGAGATCAAGAGTCGCAGGCTGTACTGACTGAGCCAGCCAGGTGCCCCAAAAAACAACTTCTTTCAAGCTCTGAGCCTCTCAAATGCTTAGAAAACCAAGTCTGTGATTCTTTCAATATTAACGACCATACACGGTCTTCCACATGAGAGTCAACTAAAATCACTGGCCACAGCCCCTTCATTTTACATATGAGAAAAGTAAGGGCCAGAGAGGGGCAGTGATTCATCCAGAAGGAGAAAGAGTGCAGATCTCCTGAGACCTACAACTCCATATATTATATGTTGTAATATCATATTACATTAATATTATATTACATCGTCGTAATACTATATTACATCAATATATTATATCTAATGCTTCAAAAAAGACCATCAAAAATTAGTAAATAAACACATATTAGGCATGTTAAGTCAAAGTAAAATGTTTCATATGCTGTAATTTTTCAATAATTCCCTGCTTTAGCTGACTTTTTGATTAGCGAACCAACTACCATTCCCAGTCTTGTCCAAGAAGGCTTCCACTCTAATACAAGTACCGTAATTCGGAAAAGGTATGCCCTTAGTTTCGGCGTCACTTCTGCTGTTGCTGCAAGACCGGGACAGCTCCCAGAAATCACCTCTTCTGAATCCATACACTTGTCTGGTTTGGAAGCTTTTACTGCCTTGGACGTCTCTCCCTTGAGAGTGCTTTCCATCATTATTTCGCTCTCTGACAGTGCCATTAGGTATGCGAACACTCATCGATATCACCGACAGAGGGCAGACTAGGCAAAAGGAGAGTTGAGATTGCCCATCAGTCCTTTATGGTATGAGTTGGCACTTCTGATCAAAGGTTTTCCTGAAATGAGTGGTTACGACAGTTGGCTAAAATTTAGAGGCTAAACAGGCACTGCTTTCCTTTGGGGACACCAGAGTCCTGAAACCTCCTAGGGAGAGTTAAAAAAAAAAAAAAAAAAAAAAAAGAGCCCCACTAGGGGCCGAGAAGTTACGACCCAGTAGAGATGCATAAGCCAATTTGCTCCAAGTCACCAATCGCGATCGGAGTCTCAGAGAGACTAGAATCCAACGCTGCCAATGTGGACGTCTTCCCAGAGCAAGGCCAGTCTAAGTTACAACCAAAACACTCACCATAGAAGGAGGATATGGCTGTATTCTGTATTGAGCCCAAGTCATGTTGAGTGATTCACATAGATCTTTCAAAGACCCTGGCCTTCTATTTTGAGGAAGTTCTAACGTATAGCTTGTGAACAAGAACGGTATGGCCAAGAGCTGTTCTCGGAAAAATGAAAACAATCTTTATCACGAACCCAACTCTTCTGTCGCCTGGCTCATTCTCTTCATGTTTGTTAGCCACAAACCACCACGTGTGTGTGGATATCCTAGCCCACCGAGTAGGAATGAGAGACAAGCCTCGCCTTACCCAACCAATGGCCCAAGGCATTATTCCCCACAAAAGCCTAATGCCTTTGACGCCCATCTTGGTGACAGCTCTGCCAGACTGAATTCTAGGGTTTGACATAGTCCTCCCCAGCCAAGCACAAAGGGGCCTACATCGAGGTGGGAATTACCGTCACTCTCCCGAATGATGAACTTCTCATCACACTGAGGAAAATGCTTTGTCAGGACAATAATCCCAATTAAGAATTTCTCGGCAAAATTGCTAGAGTGAACAAAAATGTGCCGGTAGATAACACAGAACCCAGAACACCACACAGCCAAGGGTGAAAGAGCAGTCACCAAGACGGCCCCCCGGGAAAGTCACCTACAGACGCAGGACGACAGAAGACAAACGTTGTATGTGTAGGCACGTATCTTCCCCTTGGCTTCTCCATGTAGCTGGTGCAGCTCGGAGCCCAGACACACAAACTACAACAAAGCACCCCCACAGGGTTGTTTACAGAAGGCGTATGGAGACTAGGCTGCTGTGATCTACACAGAAAACGTCTTAGGTTGACGCAACAGCTCCTCTTCCGCCGGTCTCTCGTCTTCTGGCCATCCTGCCACCTCCTAGAAGACCAGTGGCAGGAATAAAAGAAGAAACTCGCGTTTTCCTCAACGTTCGCTAACAGCTCGGCTACAAAGCAGGCATACCAAACACATCGGAGCTATCTGGGAACAGAAGTCGAAGGGGGCAGTCGGAGGATTTCTCTGCTATAAGGTAAGCTCAGGGCTCAGCAGCCATCTATGTGGTCCAAGGTCCTCGTTCCGGTTCTGCGTCAACGGTTAAGACCGCACCCCAGACGGGGCGCCCACCATTCCCGGCGCTGCTTTGCTGACATTACACCCGAGCCATTTGCAAGGAAGTCTAGAGCCCCAGGTTCAGAGAGGTCAGAAGGGACTCCTGCAGGCCAAATGACAGGGTCTTTCTGAAAGCCAGAAGGGCCTGTATGGAGGGCTACTGGGGGAATCCTCCCAAGCCCCCAGCTAAAAGGAGGCCCTCTTGTAAAATCCACCTTGTCACTTCCGGACAATTCATGCTGCGAGTGAGGCTGCTCAGAGGCCCAAACATGTGCGGGAATACTCAAGGACTCTGGGGGAATTAAAGAAATCGGAAGAAAACAATGTTCAACTCAATTCCCCCAGAGCCCTTGAGTATTCCCGCACGTGTTTGGGCCTCTGAACAGCTGGGCCATAACCTCACTCATAGCATGGGTGGTTCTTTCATCCTGATGGACTGTCCGGAAGTGACTGGCTCAATAGGCGTCCATTTTGGCTAGAAACCTCTTCCTATGTAGGACTTGCCCATGTCTTCCAGGAGCAGAATTCGTTCGTTTGTTTTCTTCATTAAGAAAACTATAACCGTGCCTAAAGAAACCCTCCCAGCTAAGATGAGGCCCTCTTGTAAAATCTACCTTGTACTAATTTCTGCTGATGTCATCATATGGGGAAAGATTCATAAAGGAATGAAAGGGTATGATTTTTTTAATTAGATTCATTCCATCTCAAAGGTTATAAGCTTCAATTGTCCCCTAGGTAAGAAAATGAGTTTTGTTTAATGACTCAAATAGATATTTAGAATTTTTAGTAAGAGTTAGTTACAGGAAGAATAGAATTCAGGTTATAAATAATTTTCAGCTTCTTCCAATAATCTCTCTCCCTCTCTCTCTTTATATATATATACACACACACTCTCACATACAGTAACTTTCTTTTAGGGATTATAATGTAGAGCCATATATAATATATACACATATATACATACATACATACATACACACACACACACACACACACACACACACACACAGAAAGTTTATATATGGGAGGGAGAGGATGAGCACAAGCGAGCATGAATGAGGAAGAAGGTTCATTGTATATACTCTGTATTTTCTCACTAGATGCCACTTCAGTTTAAAGGTTTACCATGTCCTCCCTGCCATAACATCATTCAGAGGAACTATGGTGAATCTCTTCTGGAAGATAATCTTTCTAGTAACCAAATATGATGGCATCTTGGGGATACATATTTCATATGAGGTTCTTACACGCTGAGTTTATCAAAAAGGTATATACAAGAAAGATTTTACAAGAAGTGAACGTGAGGTGACTGGGGGTCACATCAACATAAAGAAAGTGGAATTGTCTTTTAAAATGTCCTTTTTCCAAAAAATTTCGAAAACCATGTTTTTAGTTATTGTATACTCTAGCAACTTACCCACAACGTGCCAAAATAACCTCAAAGCCAGGAGGGATACCAAAAGGCAGACTGACACAGTAATATTCCTTAACAATTAATTTTCATACATAGGGTGGAGCTCAGGGAATTCACAGAACTCCGGGCTGCAATAGAGTTTTAGCGATTACAGGGTCCCAACTCGTCCCTGGGTTCCTTCGGTTTTCAATGTTAAAGAAGCCAGGCCCCAACAGAAGTTCAATGAGTTTCCAAAGATGACATGGCCAGTAAGTGGTAAGAGGAGGATGAGAGCCCAGGCGTCCAGACTTGGCCAAATGCGGTCTGTCTAACGTCTTGGCGTAAGCAATGGCAGACACAAAATGGAATTTCAGCGAGACACTTCGGAAAGCAATGATCCCACGCTGTCATCGGTGGGGAGGAGCAGGGGAGGCAGAGGCAGATGAGGGAGAGAAGAACCAGGGCCGTGCGTCACTTTCCGCATGTGCACTTGAGTAGCCACGAATGAGTTAACACACAGAGAGAGTAGACTCCTAGGCTGGGTCTCTACAATGCCAGACATCTGGATGAAAATTGAAATTTTTAGTCAAAACCCCAGATATTTACAAACACGTGTTTTTCTCTAAATATTGGATTGTGCACAGACAGACCCTTAATGTAGGTAAGTGGAAAACAGAAAATCGCAAATTTCCGTGATTGGGTGAATTATTGCCTTCAGTTGGGGGGGGGGGCGGGGCGGTGCCGCGGCTGTATGTTCAGTATGCACGAAGCATTTTGAGACGTTCGTAGCGATGGATATTTTTAAACTCTTTCTAGCCATACATAGAATGCAGAAATTAACACAAGAATGTCTTAATTGGGCCTATTTTATATACAAAAGAATAATGGGCTAAATGGGTTGGAATGAATGCCATATTTATCCTTCAAGGGAGGAAAGACAGGATGATTCACAGGCGGCGAGGCCAAGAGCATCGAGCCTTCTCAGGAGCAGAATAAATATATCTCCTTTCATAATATTCTGCCTTCTAGTCCTTAAAGGCCCCCTAAAGGCACAAATAGAAGAGAGACGGGAAAATCAGGAACGATTCATTTTAATTTCACATACAGTAATTTTCTTTTAGGGATTATGATGGAGAGCCACGATAATGGTTTGACAACTCTGTCTAAACTTTAAAAGCCCCAGAATGACACCGTCGAAGTACAGTTCCGTTATCACTCTTCCCAAATGATCACACGCCTCCCGTGTACAAGGCGGCCAGTCGCAAAGAGCCTCCACCATGGTGTAGGAGCTCAGGAGCGTTTGTCTTTGGCTGCTGAGAACATTCTTGCATTTCACGACTCCGTTTACTCTCTTAACCAAAACCGGGCTTGAACTCCCTCGGCATGGAAATGACAGGAGGAAGAGGCGGGCGCCAATTGTGCAGGGTGTTGAAGGCCATATAAACTTGCTGCGGACATTCAAAAACTGCCGACAAGATTGTTGGAGCTAAGCGAAAACTGACTCTGGCTCACAGAGATGGCCTTTTATTTGGGGAATGAAAACAACAACAACAAAAAGCAAGGGTGGGAAAACAATGCGGGAGATCTCTTGCACGGAATCATTCACTCGGGAAAAACGATCAGTCCTTTATCTCTGCCCAGAAAGAAAGGGAAGACTGAACATCGATAAAGCACAGAAGAGAGATGTGCGAGAGGGAGTCTGCTACAGAAATGTGGATTCAGCTGAGCTGGTTTCCTGAGTCCTGCTGGCTATGATGAGGCCAAAGTGTTCACCCTGCCGAGCAGGGATCATAGCTCGGAGTGGCTACAAACTGGAATACTGTATCTCATTTGTTTAATCGGACCCCTACCAGTAGGTCCACAAATGCCATTAACAGACGCTGCTCTCCCTCAAAAGGACAATGCAACCTCCCACCTCACTGGACGGCAATGCCCGATTTTTCAGAAAGGCGTAGAAGGCTACAAAACAAAACACAGCTTATAGGAGTCACAGGACCGTGTGATACCGTGTTCTCACAAAAGTGAGTGCAAATTTGCACGTTAAACTACCATCAGTCCATTTCCCCTTCCTCATCGACTATCGTTTTAAAAGTGATTGTCTCCATTTCCAATTGATCACCAATTGATAGTTTATCCTAACAATTCAGCTCTTGATCTGTGATGGCCCCCCCAGACTGTCCATTAAGTCATTGATGAGCTGCCAACTCTTCATATATCTTATTTAAAGAGACGTGCTCAGAGTTTCTTATGCCAAGTTTTTCCAAAGCTGGCTATATGGTTGTTTTTACAGATGAATACACAGATGAATGAGACACAAATCACTCTAATGCAGGCCTAAGTACCCAAAAAAAGAGTTACAAGGTGCTGCAGGGATGTGACTGACAAAGACTTTACCTTTGGCTAGAAGGATCTGGAAAAGTTTCTCAGAAGACATGAGGATTTGAAGTGGTTCTTGGCAGATTAGTTAAGGTGTATAGAGAGCAGGGAAAGGCATTTCAGAAAGAGGGAACAGCCTGGGTGAAAAACAGGAGACTAGAGCACAGGGTTCGGAGTGGTAGGGTGGGGGTCGATGGGAGACAAAGCTGGGGGCCAAATCGTGCTGGGGTTTATATGCCAAGCTCGAACATCTGCCCTTGATTTCGAGTGGGGTGGAGAGGGGTGGAAGGCTGCAGCATTATTGAAGTCTGACAGGCAGATGGCAGGGCAGTGGTACACGTCCCACTGCCTCCGTTTCCACTGCGCCCTGACTATTTCTATTGTGAAGGGCTTAGGGTGAAGGGTCTCTTTTGCCTATTGCCTAGCAAAGGTCAACCCTCAGACAAGCAATTTCATGTTCATTTTCACGGGCTTCGGCAATTCTTTCCTGGAACGGCATCTGTCTCCATTTAATATTCTTCACACCCACCCTTCACAAATCCTGCAACCCAGCGCATAAGGAGAGATCAGTTCCTAAGACGATTCCCACCAAGACCTCCCTATCGATGCCTTCGAGATTTTGCACCTGCAATTGGCTAATTGCCAGCACAATAGGCCACTTGAGCCTTTAAAATTAAGGATTTAACGATAAGTAGGGAACTGCAATGGTAAAGGAAAGGCTGAATTCACACTTCTGATTTCTATGGCCTCATATATTAGGGGGTGCAAAATGGAGGCAGGCCATAATAATGAAAGCTAAAAATGATCCTTATGGTCACCACTGAGTGTCCTGGAAAGAGCCTCTCCAATTTAGAAACTGGAGTGAAAAGACCGTCTTAAAATTTGCCATGTGATCATTATTATAGCCTGAAAAGACAGCCTTGACACAAATACGGTGATTACTTTGTAACGTCGGCGGAAGATCAACCCCCTCCTCTTTCCCTCCCCCCTCCTTTCAAAGGATCAAATTAAAAAAAAAAAGAAAAGAAAAGAAAAGAAAAGAAAAGAAAAGGATCATGAAGGCCACATTTATCTGGGGCCTCAAACCACTTGGAATTTTCATCAATAGGCTCATAAATACTTGTACATGGGTTAACTCCTCTTACTACCCAGAAAATCGTGTTGCACTAAGCGTCCAGTGCTAGCTTTCTCCTGTTGCCAGTCGGCCAGAAGCCAGCCGGCCGGCTCACAAATCCAGCTCTTAAGGATCCCCCGTACCCAGGACAGGTCTAACGATCATGTCTTCTTATCCCTTCGAAAGCCCCTAGAAATAGTTTTCCTGCACGCGCAGCGTCTGTCTTCGTTTGCTAATATGGCTGCGTATAGTTTTCAGTTTGGCAACAACAGGGGCGGCGGCAGGTGGAAGCGACAGCATCGGGAAAGCAGTGTATATTCAACGGCTTTCCGAGAGAGTTTGCCGCCTCACAGTGGGGGCATCCTTGGAGGAAATCCCAAAGATAGGCCTTGCGAATACAGAGCACAAGGAGGCAGGGCTTTGTTCATAAAGGTCTCAGACACATTAAGTAGGGGGAAAGTACCCATAGATGAGAAATCTCTTCACACAGACCTGGTCAGATATATGGACCAAAGCTCAAAAAAAAGTCCCTATCGTCGGAACTACGAAAGGTTGTCTGCGCTGCTCACCGCACAATTACACGAACTTCCATATAGTTTCATAGTCAGAAAAATGAGCCAGTACATAATTTTCCATAGCAGACAGAGTGCGAGCTAAGGAATTAAATGTCCATATATTTAAATAGCATCAAGTGCCTGATTAATAGCGCAGGAAAATAAATCCCAGAACAAAAGGTCTGCAAAGCTAATCCCTATTCACACACACACTGTTATCAAGAAATATGTATTTAAGGCTTACTGGGTGCTAAATGCTGAGTGGAGAGCTCGCCAATGTGAAATGTATGGCCCTTGATCTCGAGATGATAATTATTTGAAGAAATACGACCTATGGACACGTAAAGATAATTAACGAAATTAGACACTCCCGAACAATCGCCAAAATGAGTGGTATGGGTTATAACTGCCAGGGGTTTGCAGAAACGAAAACCCTCGAAGGCTGGAGTGGGCAAGCAGGTTTCACGGATGAGTTGAAACCGGAACCTTGCCAGACGGGGAAGATCCCCAAGGAAGTCTAGGGAACGGGGTGGGGGCGACATGAGGTTCGGGGCTAGGAGCACACGCAGCCCCCTCAGGGGACACTGAGTGTCCGAGTCTGTCTGCAGAAAGAGGAAGGACACTTAGGGAAGATGAGTATGGCAAAGTAGTTTGGGGCACCGTGGAAGGTATGGGTGCAGGCCGACAAGTTCAGGCTCCATCAAATAGCTCAGGGAAGACGTGATTTCTGCCAAGGGATGCTTTCGGCTACGCTGGGACAAAGATGTAAAATGGACTAAGTGGGGACTGACTACAAGCAGGAGAAAATTGCAGTCGCATTTGGTCAGTGGAGACGTGGTGGGAGATCCCAAGTCACAGGTGGAAGGGCAGGTGAGAACCTAAGGTGAGGTAAGAAAATTCTGAGTTTCATGTTTCAGATTTCAACTGGCATATCATCCTTAACCACTTTGTCACTCATAGGAACTAATCCCCAAAGGCGCTTAAAGCACTTTGGGGAAAATATTTCACTAAATTTCAAAGAGTGGAAGGGTGAGTGGGGAAGGGGGAGGTTTTAGCCAGTCCTTCACAAATGAGGAAACTGAGGCACAAGGTTAGTCATGTGTGGTCACAGGAATAGCATCCCCCAAAGATGTCCACATCCTAATCCCTGGGCCCTACGATTATGTTATCTTATTTGGCAAAACAGACTTTGCAGAGGTGATTGACTTACGGATATTGATGTGGGAAAATTATCCTGAGCTATGTGAGGGGGCCCAATGTTATCACAGGGGTCCTGGTAAGAGGGAGGCAGAATCAGAGAAGGAGAACAGGGTGGGGACAAAGAAGCACAGGTCAGAATGATGGAGAACCAATGGCCAAGAAATGCAGGTAGTCTCTGGGAACTGGAAAAGACAAGAAAAGGGATTCTCCCTGAGAGCCTACAGAAGGAGAACAGCCCTATCGACCCATTTCAGATTTTTGACCTCCAGAACTGTAAGAGAATAAATGCGTGTTGTTTTAAGCCACTAAGTGTAGGGTGATTTGTTACAGCAGCCATAGAAAACTGATACTGCATATGTATACACAAACATATTGCTCATTTTCACAGACTTATGCTAACCACTAGACCATCTTCCCTGAATTTTGTATTTAATTTCAACAAATTGTAGACAAGACAGCAAGACCTTGAGAACCATCCAGAAGCAGGAGGCAACAAGCCAGCTTCTCCTAAGAGATTGCCTTCTAAAAGTCACCATCCAAACTATGGCATTCTCAAAATCACACATCTCAGAGAATTAGGTGTTGTCAATTTCAGTAAATTAGAAAGCTACATCATAAGAATGCACCATGGAAGGCACAAAAATAGACACATAGATCAATAGAGCCAAATAGGGAGCTCAGAAATAAACCCACTATTATATGGTCAATTAATCTTCGACAAAGGAGGCAAGAACATCCAATGAGAAAAAGATAGTCTCTTCAACGAATGGTGTTTGGAAAACTGGACAGCTACATGCCAAAGAATGAAATTGGACCACTTTTTTACACCACACACAAAAATAAACTCAAAATGGATTCAAGACCTGAAACCACAGAAATCCTAGAAAAAAAAATCCTAGGCAGTAATTTCTTGACATCAGCCATATTTTTCTAGATATGTCTCCTTAGGCAAGAGAAACAAAAGTAAAATTAAACTATTGGATCTGCATCAAAATAAAAGGCTTCTGAACAGTGAAGGAAACAATCAGCAAAACTAAAAGACAACCTACTGAATGGAAGAAGACATTTGCCAATCACGTATCTGATCCAGGGTTAGTATCCAAAATATATGAAGAATTGACACAACACACACCAAAAAAACAAACAAACAAACAAAACCAAAACGCCCAAATAATCCAACTGAAAAATGGACAGAAGACATGAACAGCTATTTCTCCAAAGACATACAGATGGTCAACAGACCCATTAAAAGATGCTCAACATCACTGATCATCAGGGAAATGCAAATCAAAACCACAATGAGAGAACATCGCACACCTGTGAGAATGGCTAAACTCGCCAACACAAGAATCAACAGGTGTTGGCGAGGAAGGGGAACCCTCTTGCACTGTCGGTGGGAAGGCAAACTGGTGCAGCCACTCTGGAAAACAGTATGGAGGTTCCTCAAAAAGTTAGAAATAGGGGCACCTGGGTGGCTCAGTCAGTTAAAGCATCCTACTCTTGATCTCAGCTCAGGTCGTGATCTCACAGGTCTGTGAGATCGAGCCCCGCGTCAGGCTCTGCACTGATAGCGTAGAGCCTGCTTGGGATTCGGTCTCTCCCTGTCTCTCTGCCCCTCCCCTGCTCATGCTCTCGCTCTCTCTCTCTCAAAATAAATGCATGAACTTTAAAAAAACAGTTAAAAACAGAACTACCCTACAATCCAGCCATGGCACTGCTGGGTATTTACCCAAAGAATATAAACACTAATTCAAAGGGATATGCGCACCCCTATGTTTATAGCACCATTATCAACAATAGCCAAGTTATGGAAGCAGCCCAAGTGTCCATCAGCTGATGAATGGATAAAGAAGTTGGGGTTAGGGGCACCTGGGTGGCTCAGTCGGTTAAGCGTCCAACTTCGGCTCAGGTCATGATCTCACGGTCCGTGAGTTCGAGCCCCGTGTCAGGCTCTGTGCTGACAGCTCAGAGCCTGGAGCCCGTTTCAGATTCTGTGTCTCCCTCTCTCTCTGCCCCTCCCCTGTTCATGCTGTGTCTCTCTCTGTCTCAAAAATAAATAAACGTTAAAAAAAAATTTAAAAGAAGTTGGGGTTTATATAGTCAATGAAATATTATTCAGCCATAAAAAAGAATAAAATCTGGCCATTTGTAACAACATAGATGGAACGAGAGGGTATTACGCTAACCGAAATAAATCAGTCAGAGAAAGACAAATACCGTATGATTTCACTCATCTGTGGAATTTAAGAAATAAAACAGACAAGCATAGGGGGCAAAAAAGAGAGGCAAACCAAGAAACAGATACTTAACTCTAGAGAACACAGTGACGGTTACCAGAGGGGAGGCGCGTGGGGGAGGAGGGAAATAGGTGAAAGGGATTAAGGAGCGCACTTGGCGGGATGAGCACCGGGTGATGTAGGGAAGTGGTGAATCACTACACAGTACACCTGACACTTATATAACACTATGCTAACTGTATGGAATTAAACTTAAAAGAATGCACCATGGGAAATACCCCGCAGGGTAACACGACAACTACTCACCAAGAGACTTCCTTACCTGCCAGCACTTGACCCTGCATGTCCAAGCTCCAGCTTTCTGCCTAAGTCACCTTGTATAGTTCGTAAACAGGCCTGTTTCCTACATTCACACTGGGACCGTTAGGAAGACAGATTATTGTCCAAAAAACACGGACTGAGTACCAAGAATTTGCAAAACATTATTTTAATAAGCTGCTGCTTTCGGTGTTTGCTAATACAATTCTTTCCAAGTGTTGTTTCCTCCTTAGCTGTATTTACCATTTGATAAGGTTCCTGAATTACCTTTTCAGGGGAATTTCTTATTTATATGGAGAAATGAAATTTATGAAAAAAATAGATTTTATTCTAACTCTTAACACAGTGGACTTTCCAAAGGCTGACAGGACCAGTTGACGTCGGTGTCGCTCTGTGTGGAGATACCCCGATGGCACTTCCCAGAAGGCAGATTGTAGCAACACATCAGCCGCATTGGGCCACGAGACTCCCCAGACACGTTACCCCACCAGAAATGCAGTTGGAATGTCAGAAATGCACTTGGGGGAACAGATCCCCAGCTGACTCTACAAATCACTAATCTTGTAGAATAAGAAAGAGGCGGCTACACCCCTTTTATGTGTACTGCTATGGCTCCATCGAAATGAAGGGGGAAAAACAGAAAAGAGGACACTGTCTTGCTCTGCCCTTGCTACACATTAATAATTCGCGACAACCTTTGTTTTCTGTTTTGTTTCACTGCTATTGTTTGGAAAGGAAATGCACAAAAACATAGACGTCATGTGACAAGGAATATCGACAGGCACAGAAATCATGGCCAAGCGGGGTAAACCCGCAACGGCGAGTCAGGCATCCCAGATTGTGTTCGTGGGTTGGCCATTAACACGTCACCAAACGGCCAATACCTGTGACTCAATACCAAGTCATTTGCAATCAGGATTATTAACAGCAGAAAATGAACAACAGTGGCAATAATGGTGCACCCATGCTATGTACCGGACCCTCGCCCGTCCTCCTCCCCTGGTGTTGTGTGTGTATGTGTGTGTGCACGTGTGCGTGCGTGCATTTGTGTGCGTGTGTGTGTGTGTGTGTATGTGTGTGTGTAATACCTAATTTTTAAAACAATCCTAGTTTACAGATACAGGAATCGAGGTTCAGTGAGGTTCAGATTCCTCAGCAGCAGAGCTGGGCAAGTGCTTAGGGACAAGCCAGAGCTGTCACAGGGTGTGGCCCAGCTGGATGTGGGAGGGGCAGAGGGCAGGCCAAGGATCTCAGAGAAAAGTCTCCTCTCCTGGGCTGCAGGCCGCCTTTCCACCTGCCCTTGCACAGAAGCAGAGAAGGATCAGATTTGGCAGTTCTGCTTCAACAAAAATTTAAAAGTGCGTAAAAGAAGGAATGCTTCCATAAAACTCCCCAAATTTAGGCTTGGTTTTGGATCAAAAGCTAAGAAAATAGTGAGAACCCCTTATAATCCAGCCAGTCATTACATACACAAATTCAGACGGAACGCAATTCAGATGGTATCCCAGAAACATACCCGCATACGTTCAGAGCTTAATATAACCTAACTAGCATATAAGACAGGTGTTAATAATATTCCCCCAACCATATTTCCACGGCATTTCAAGTATTTATAGCTTGTTGTAAATTACAGTAAGGCCACGTATCAAAGAATGAAAATCACCCATATTAAATTAATCAGAGATTTTAGAAAATTATACATTGCACATGGCTGAGTAAAATCCATTTAATGTTTCAATGTCATGAAACATTTGCTTTATAAATAAAATATGAAAGTGATTAAGATCTCACACACCCTCAGGAATATCGCAAATCTATATGAGACCCCCCTAAGCTCCGGATTTGTATCTCTGGATTTGGGTTAGTGGAGAAAAATAAAAAAAAAAATCATGCAACTGAACGAGATCTCACTAGTTGGTGATGCTCCAGAGGAAAGTCAATGTCAGCATGGGGAAAAGTGAAATTCTATATCCCAGCTTCTAATACTCTGATTTCCTCCAGCAGAATTCAAATTTTACCCTCAGCTCTGCGAGCTCAGTTGCAACTCCCCTTTAATGGAAACTTGAGTGCACATCGAAGACAGGGTTTGGCTCAAAGACTTTCCACACTGCACTCAACGTTCCTGTTGTTAAAAGCACCTTTACACATATACGCCATTACAAAGTAAAATTGAATTTCAGGACAAGAATGTAAAATGCAGACTCTGGAGATGTCCACAGAGCAGCTTGAAAGATTTCACCAACTCCTCTGCCAAACAAACAAAAACCTTGGCCTCCTCCAGAGCCAGGCAACTTCCAGAATTTCCCACCGATTCTGAAGGTGCAATTTGCCACCTGTATTCCTCGGATATCATGATACCCGTCCCAGTTCTTCATAGAGAAGTACTGCATGGTTTATATTTATTTTTTTGAAAATCTAGTTAAAATTAGTTTTACATGGACAGCCCTTTGATAGCTTTATCACACCATCTGGACAAATTCATTGACACCCTGGGGCACGTCAGGCCCAGGGCTGTGGATCCTGGAATAAGCCTTGCCAGACTAGATAATCCAATAACCGACCACAGCTTTGTGGTCAACTCCTCTAATCAAATACCAGACAGAGAGAGAGGTCAGTGCGGACAGAGGACCCTACTCTCAGGGGTCACACTGTCTCCTCGACCTCAGTAAAGGCAACAAGGCTGGATTATAGCTGTATGTTGAACTTCCAGTGCACAGAATACAACTGCCTCTTTGTAGGGTTTATTAAATACTCCCGGGGAGCAGAAGTTCTAAAGATGGCAAGGCATCAACGACTTCTTACAAGGCTCACCTTATTATTTCTATTGCCAAACTGCACGTGACAGGTAAGAATCGTCTTGAGTCCAAATCTTCCCCCAGGTCAGAGGAAATAGCAAAGGCCCACGAAGCACGTTAACAGCATATAACTTACATAAGAAGCAAACACCCAGAGTTTTGGAAACATTTCAAAGAGACGTGTTCCCTTGCGATTCAACACAAACGAAAGTTTTTATGCCCTAAACTCACTGGTACAAATTTTCAGGTGACGAAAGAAACAGTTTGTATTAGGTCACATATCCTCAAATGATTGTGTGCCCCTGTTCTAGAGACAACCTGGGATGATGCAAGGAACCTGCGGTTTTGGCATCTGGAAGATTTGGGTGGAAAAGGCTATTCCAGCCTAAGCTGGACAACTTGAGATAAATTTGGAAAACAATTGTCACAATAGCACAGGTATGGACAATCTCCTTGCTTGTTATTCTGTGCAGATAGTAACAGGACCCCATGGGCAGAGCGTTGTTTAAACACCTAAAGATGGGATGGGCTCCCCCAGTAATTGCATATGGAAGGTCTTTCTTCACTGTAGACCTATCAATAGATAGACTATAGTGCTTTATTTACTTATTCGCTTGAGGCCGGGTTAATTCATGCATCTCTAAATGAATATGCAAGTCATAGCCTCCCCGAACCTGATCTGACAGTTACTAGAAACCCACCCCGTATAAACCCAGGAGACATGATGTATTTAAAGCACTGGAAGTCTCATACAACAGCGGATTTAACTCCAAAATTAAAGGGCCCCTTACCTGGTTGTACTCTGTACTCCCACTACAGTAAAAATTCGAAGGCCATTCTTCATGGACTCATGTATCAAGAATTAAACTTGTACCTTCCTCACAGGAATCTACTATGCAAGCTGACACGCCTTCTTATTCCCGTGAACCAGTGGAAGGCCTCGAATCTCTCTTCAAATGTCAGTAATGAACAAAAGTTTTTGTTTCTGTTTTTGTTTTTTTAAATATACTTAGGCTTCTCTTTCTCATCACATGAACCTTATTTTGTTGTCTTTTCCGGTGTCTCCCTGCCTGGTGCCAAGACTCCTTCACAGCCACAACTTCTAGAAGACAGATGGTCCTTTCTACTCAAGGAGGTTCATATATGTCGTTTACCTTGGATTGGCTGCCTCTGCCTGTGGTAACTCTTATATATAAATAGCTTCCCCAACTGACCAATGTTGACCCATAGGTAGGGACATCTCGACGCCCCTATTCAGCAGGAAAAGTTACAGAAGATGAGACCTTCCACCTTCAGCAGCCTCAAAGATTTTAAGGGTCAAAATTGTTCCGGGGGGGGGGGGGGGGAATGATGTGAGAAACAAAGGCAGAAGGAAATGGCAGATAAAATTAAAGGTCCTTATTACCTGCAGCCCATTGACAGGTAGAGTTTTCTCTAGGAACTCCCTACTGTCTTAATGCTAATGTTTTGCTAGGGGGAAAACCAACCTTAGCTTGACAAAAGCTAGGCCTCTAATATCCTGTGAGTCTTCTTTAGCATATGAAAATCTCACTGGAAACTTCCCCTGGACTCCACCTCCCCAGACTCCATCATGGTCCCTGGCAGCTCTTCCTGTCCACAGGTCCTGTCCCCGTGCTTTAACAAAATCACCTTTTTGCACCAAAAAAAATAAATAAATGAATGAATACATACAATACAATACAATACAATACAATACAATACAATACAATACAACACAATACAGTGCAAACACGAGGGGCGCCTGGGTGGCTTAGCAGGTAAAGCATCTGACTCTTGATTTCCGTTCAGGTCATGATCTCACAATTGGTGAGATCGGCCCCACATCGGGCTCTGTGCAGACAGCACCGATGTCTCAAAATAAATAAATATTTAAAAAAATAAAACACAAACACAAAGACCAGTCCAAAAAAGAGAAAAATTGACAACATGGACTTTATAAAATTAAAACTTCTACCTTGATAAACCTTGCTCAAAGAACCAAAAGACAAGCCACAAACTGGGAGAAAATATTTGTAAATCACGTATCTGACAAAAGGATCTGTATGCAGAATGTACCCTGATCCTAACCCCTAGTTCTCTCACGGTCTTCTACCTGTAAGTTGGAACCCACAAACTCCAGTTATTTGGTCGAGTGCTCTCCCTCATGAGTCCTCTGGACAACCGGGTTCTCTTTGCATCGGAATTCCACCGCCCCAGCCTAAACACATTAACCATTATCTCCAATGACTCAAGGCTCACCCTAACTCCTATCCTCATCTCTAAACCCTCATTCCCTAAACCATTATCACCTGATCCCTCTAATCTCTCAACAAATAAGCAATCGTCCCCATAACCTTATAAACACATACCCCAAACTGTCACCTCACCACCTAAACAATCACCCTATCAAACCCCCTCCCTCACTCACCTTAAACCATCACCCTCCAAATTCTGAGCCCACCGGCTCCCCACAGACCACCCCCTGAACCTCCTAACACCCTCCGGCCACAAACACACACCAGCTCACCCCCTCCTCCACTCACCCCCAAAAACATTTCATCTCAAACCCAGTAACACTCATTCCCTCTTCTTCCCACCTCCTCACGCTAAAACACCCAAATCATAAGGGCATGTAACCAAAAAGCCGTATGCCATAAACCCCAAACCATACACCATTAAACAGCAGAATCCTAAAGCCATAATCTATCAACCACACACCATGAGCTCTAACTAGGTACCGTAAGTCATAGGAACAAACCACAGCCATGATGCACACATCCTGAACCAGAACCATAATCAAAACCAAAGCCAACATAAATATTCATAGCAACACTATTCACAACTGGAAAATGGTACTAAATATGCAAATATACCACAAAGGGTAAATGAATATATAACATGGGGTAGATCCATAAACTGAAATACTCTTCCAACGTAGCAAGACATGAAATAAATTTGTGCAGCTGTGGAGGAAAGCTGAATGGGAGCTCCTCAAAATCTTAAAAATAAAATTAATAGACCTCAGGGCATATACCCCAAATATTTGAAAGCGTGGACTCACTCTGTATTTCTTCCCCCAAGTTCATAGCACCACCATGCACAAGAGTCGGAAGGCTAAGCCAACCAAAGTGTCCACTGAAGGATGAATGGGTGAAGTACAGACAACGGAATGTTGCCCAGTCATGCAAAGGACTAAAGTACTGACTCATGTCACAATATGGATGAACCTTCAATTCACTATGCAAGGGTGATAATCCAATCACAGAAAAAAATATTGTTAAGATTCTACTTGTTTAAGATATCCAAAATAATCAAATTCACCTACAAAAAGTAAAATATGGTTGCCAGGCAGAGGGGAAAGGGAATGGGGAGTTAATGTGTAATATACACAGATTTTCAGTAGGCCAAAATTTAGACATTCTCAAGATGGAAGGTGGTGATTTGTGCACAATGGGAATATATTTAGTGGCATACAACTGTAGACTTAAAATCCTTTAGGGGCGTTAAGTGTCCGACTTCGGCTCAGGTCGTGATCTCACGGTTCATGGGTGCGAACCCCATGTCGGGCTCTGTGCGGATACCTCAGAGCCGGGAACCTGCTTTGGATTCTGTCTCCCTCTCTCTGCCCCTCCCCTGTTCATGCTTGCTCGCTCTCTCTCTTTCTCTCTCTCTCAAAAATAAACGTTAAAATTTTTTTTTAATCTTTTAAGTGGTCACTATTATGTTTTGTAAATTGAACCACAATTATAAAGTCATGACTGAAGTACTAAAACATGTCACAACATGAACGAAGATTAAAAACATACTAACTATAGGAGCCACACAGAAAAGGCTGTCCAGATTGAGGGAGAGTCTCAGGAACAGTAAAGTGGGTCACAACAGGAGAAGTCATTGTCACAGAGTTTGGGCAGGTGATGACAGTTAAAGCGGCCTCTGGATTGGATTATAATGAGGAAACCATAATGATTTCCCTGTTTGGGAGTTCTATGACAGTTCCCGTGGAAGGCGTCCTGTTTTGAGCGAAAAATAAACAAGTATGTCGTATGAAGTGGCAACTGTGTAAGACGACAGCTGGTGAAGCTGAGTGTAGAGATAAAGAGTATTTCTGCTGCTATTGCAGACTTGTTGTATGTTGGAAATTCACGGAAACTACGTTACTTCTCAAAACAACTATATTAGTAACTACCAGAAAAGTGCAGAACACATCCAACTTCATGATGGAGGCCAAACCCAACGTGGACACAGTTCACAAGATGCAACATATTACTAAAGGACACTGTGGTAGAATTACATTAGTGGCCACTGTGCTGTGGAAATGGTAGAAAAAAAAGAAAATTAAGAAAAAAAAAAAAAAGAAAGGGAAAAAAGGTTAAAACAAACAAATTCAGTGAAGTTGTAGGATACAAAGTCAAGATACAAAAATTATCACATTGGTCAAACTCATACTGAACCATCACAAGGAGAAAATAAGAAAACAATTGGGAAGAAACTTTACCACAGACATGGAAAACCTGTATCCTCAAAACGATAGGACATTGGTGAGGAAACTGAAAAAGACACAAATAAATGGGAAGATATCATGTGCTCATGGATTCTGAAAATGAATATTATACAATTATCCATTTTACCAAAGAGTGATATACAGATTCAATGTCATCCCTCCCAATCAACATCCTAGTACCATTTGGCACAGAAGTAGAAAAATCCTGAAAGGTGTCTAACCATGAAGAGAAAAAGAATCTGTACAAAGAAGAACAAACCAGGAGGCATCACATTCCCTAATCTGAAACTATATGACAAAGCTAAAGTAACCAAAAGAGGATGCTATGGGCTAAGAGGCAGAAAGACCAATGGAGCAGAATGGAGAGCCCGGCAGCAAATCCACACGTATGTGGACAATTCTCAATAAAGGAGCCAAGAATACACAATGGTGGAAGGAAAGTCTCCTCAATGATTGGCGCTGGGAAAACTGGACAGCCCCAAGCAGAACACCAGACCCCTATCTCACACCACACACAACAACTAACTAAAAACCCATAACAGGGGAGAGGTAGGAGGAGCACCGGTATGGAGGGCGGGGTTGCCCTGAAGTCAATGAGCCCTGGTGCCCTGATGGGATTCATCCCCAGTGGGGACAGTGGCGGGACCCTCAGTGGTCCTGCTTTTCTTCTGAGCTCCTCCGATCAAGTACCAGCAAAGACAATGCTGGGCTCAGGTGTCTCCTGGTGAGGTTTCCCACTCTGAGACAACGGCTTTACGAGGGAAAGAGAGAATGTGCTTCAGAACCTTCCTCAATGAGTGAAGGAAGAGGGAAATTGAAAGGGATGAACGCCAAGGAGCTTTTCCTGCAGGGGCCTCCGTGGGGAGAGGCAGGGACCGGACGGCAGGGAGGCGAGGGACACAGCACACCGAGTGCCTCCCTCGCACATGAGAAAGGTCCTGTTCTGAGGGCACAAGGACCAAGCACCTGCCTCCATGCCAGGGGGGCTCCTTCTCTCAGTCCTGGCTGAGGAGGCTGTCCCGGAGAGGGGTGTTCCAAGTTTGCACATGCATCTCATGGTTTAGGGTCAGAGTCCTGATGGGGAAGCCCTTGCCCAAGTATGTGCTCCAGGAGACACTCAGGTCATCAGACACATCAGAGGTTACCTACAGGGGGGCCCTCCCGCGAAGACTTCTGAGAGGCAGGCCAGAGAGGGATAAAAGGGGCTGGGAGAGAAGGTGCACGCCTCACCCACGAACACGGTCTCTGGGCCCCTCCAAGCGTCAGAGTCTTGGGGGTTTCCAGCCGCTGAACCCGATCCCTTCCCCTGAGATGGACTGCTTCTAATATTCTATTTTTGACGTATCCTTAGTGCCTACCATGGCACAGGCCCCAGCCAGTCGCTGGGGTTACAGACACAGAAAAGCTGCGCACTGTGCGGGAGGGGCAATGCAGGGGACCCACTGACCCCAAGCCCACCTCTGACCACAGAGCCCTGAGCATCACCCGTGACCTCTGAAACATCTACAGCCGGTCCATCCTAGAGCACTCAGGCCTGGAGTCTTAATCACGGGGCAGCTTACCTCAAAACCACAGGCCTGGAGTGCCCCTACCACCCCCTCTAGCCCCTAGCCCAGCCGCAGCCCTAACTCTAACCCCAACCGACGCTTACCTGACTGAGCCACCTGGGCTCCCCCTCTCTCTTTTTTTAAAGCATTACCTCTGAGAGCAGAGTTGACCTTGTTTCCACGCATTTCTCTTGCTCTAAGGCCATGATAAGAATTGGGCTTCGTGTGTCAAGCACCGTAGTTAGGGTCTTGGGCATCAAGACACAAATTAGAACACTGAGGTCCTGCTACGTGTTGAGTACTGACACCTGGTGCACACTCTCTCTTTCTCTCTCTCAAAATAAATAAATTTTTAAAAAGTTAAAAACGATAAAAAAAAAAAGAGAGAGAGAGAGGACAAGTTATTTATTCCACCCATGTTAACTCGGATCTAAGTCGGGGAAACAACTCCTTTACATGGCATCGTATCAACCAGAAATCTCCGTTAACTGGCTCTTCTATGTGTGTCTCTTATGTTGCACAATGGTAACTAGACGTTCACAAGCATGATTCAGAGGTTATGCAAAATCCGCAAGTATTTCACATCCAGTATAGTTTTAGTATTAAGTGAATGAAAACTGGTGACCCGTGGACGGTATGGCTCCTGAAACCTGTACCGCTACAGCCTTCGCATGTAGCTTAGACTGCCGGGACCGCTATCACAGGACGCCGCAGCTCAGCGGCTCAGACAGCAGACATTTCCCTCTCACGGTTCTGGAAGCAGGGGGGCCAAGATCAGGGTGCCAGCGCAGTTGTGTTCTGATGAGGGCCCTCGTCTGGGCCATGGACGGCTGCCTTCTCACCAAATGTTCACATGGCCAGGGCAGAGAGGGGATGCGAACTCTCTCCTGACTCTTACAAGGGCACTAATCCCATTCGTGACGCTCAGTTCCTTAGGACCTCATCTAATCCTAACTCCTTCCCAAAGGCCCCACCTCCAAATACCACCACATTGGGACGGAGGGTTTCAACATTCGGTCTTTATGGGTGATCCAAGCATTCCATTCATAACAACATACTATGGCATTTTTTGAAGATTTTTTTCTTTTCGGTTTTTATTTATTTATTTATTTATTTATTTATTTATTTGGGGGGGGGAGGGGCAGAGAGGGAGAGAGAGAATCCCAAGCAAGCTCCACGCCACCAGCACAGAGCCCAATGCAGAACTCGAACCCATGAACCACGAGGTCACGACCTGAGCCAAAACCAGGAGTTGGATACTCAACCTCTGAGCCACCCAGGTGCCCTTACTATGGCATTTAAAAGGCTTAGGCATTTAAAGGCTTTACACAGTAAAAAATGTAAAGGCTGCTAAAAAGTAGGCTGGCATTAGAAAGTGTTATGAATCTATCTGCAAAGATGACTTATTTTTTATTTTGAAAGACATTTAGACTTTATAGAAAAGTTGCAAGCATAGTACAAAGAATTCATGTACATCCTCTGCCCAGCCTTCCCATATTATTAACCTACGTAACTGCAATCCAATTATTAAAAATGGAATTGACATTAATGAAACACTAAACCTCATCAGGTTTTCCCCTAACGTCCTTTTCTCTGTTACAGGATCCCATTCAGGAATCGGTTGTGTCCCCTTGGTCTCCTCCGACTTGTGATGATTCCATATCTTGTGTCTCAAAGTCAAAGTTTCAGGGTCTCGACACTTTTGATGAATACTGGTCAACTGCTTTGTAAAAGGTCTCCCAATTTGGGTATGTCAGATGTTTTATCATGGTCGTATGTAGGTTATGCACATGGGCAAGAATTCTACAAAAGTGGCATTAAAGTCATCTTATTCTTGGGGCGCTTGGGTGGCTCAGTCGGTTGGGTGTCTGATCATGATCTCGTGGTTTGTGGATTTGAGCCCACGTCGGGCTCTGTGCTGACAGCTCGGAGCAGGGAGCCTGCTTCCGATTCTGTCTCCCTCTCTCTCTGCCCCTCTCCCACTTGCACTCTGTCTCTGTCTCTCTCAAAAGTAAATAAACATTAAAAAAAAAAAAAAAACCTTTTTTTAAAGTCATCTTGTTGTTCTCAGTGCCTCACTTCAGGAAGTCCGTGAGGTCCATATATCTTACTACTGGTGAGGGGAACTTTCATCACTTAGTTGGAGAGATGTCTGCTACATTGCTAAAGTAATTTTTTAAGTTTTTTTCCTTTGCCACTGATCAAAATTTGGGGGAGATATTTTGAGACCATGCTAACATCTTGTTTCTCCTCAACCTTTCATCAACAGATTTTATGATCCATTGGCATAGCAGTAAGAGCTAATGGATATTTATTTTATCCTGTGAGTTATACTGCCTTACATCATTATTTTATTGTTCCCATTCTCTGAGATTTGACCCGCGTGTGCTTTTTTATGTCAGCTCCCGTGTCCCTTGGACATGCCTTGACAACTTTTTGCACTTCCTTACTTATGACAGAAGGTATTTCAGACTTATTTTATTCTTTTCCCGTCCTGGTGCTGGAGTCAATCAATCCACCAAGTATTCCTGGTTTCCCATGTTGGAGGATGGTATTTAAAAAACAAAATCCGGGTGCTTGGTATGCTCATTGCTATGAGGGCGTTATTCCTTTCAGGCTCTCACAGCAGGTCCAGCCAGGAAGCATGCACATGGATGCACACACTTACCGCTTACTTATCTAAAATACAGGAGTCCATTTGACACCTCCAGTTGTAATCCAACACCACCAGTTTCATTCTACCCTTCTCCCTTTGCTTATTTGTAACTCCTTCCAACAGTGAGAAACCTACATTCATTATCTACAAAATAGTCACAAGTTTGATCAACCATAACACATACCTAGTTTCAGAACTCTGAAACCATCTGGGTCTTGTGAGGTAGCTCCTTGGGAGCTTTCTCTATTGCTTTCATAGGTGTTGATATGTTTAAGCTTTCGAAATCAGACCATCTAAATTCTGGTAGTCCACATCTTTCTGAGAAATTATCAATTTTCTTGAAGTTTCCAATCTCCATGGATGTCTGGAAAGTAGTCTCTTGGGATTCTGTTTTTATTTCTTTTTTTCAAATGGATATCTCCTCCTTCTCATCTATTATTGGCAAAGTGCCTTCTCTTTTTCTTTAGTAAGTTAGTGGTTTCTCTATTTCAGTCATTTTTTAAGACACAGGATTTAGATTTATTGATTAGATCTACTCTTTTTTCCTGTTCCCTAGCTCATTATTTTCCTTTTTTTTTTATCTTTATTATTTCCCTTCATGTGTTTTCTCTTGGTGTATTTCGTTGTTCTTTTGGCAGGTTTTTTGATCTGGGTGTTTCCCCATGTATTTCTAGTCTTTCGTTTTTATTGGTAAAAGTGTGCGTTGTCATGAATTTTCCTCTGTTGTTTGAAATGCATTCCACAGATTCTTCTGTGTGGTATTTTCATTTCTATCTTTTAATCTATAATTTTAGTTTGTATTTCCTCCTTCTAGAAGGAATTAATTGGAGCTTTTAAAATTTCTAGACAAAAGTGACACTCTAGTTTTTATTTTGTTAGTGCTTTCTAGTTTCATTACATTGTGGCCACAGAGTGTTATCTTCACTATTTCTACTTTGTGAAAAGTATTCATGGTTGCTTTGTGACCTACTACGTGATCACTCTTTGTGGCCATGTCAATAGCTAGGAACTGAAAATTTATACTCATCAATTGCAGAAATCCCCTTTCCACAGAACAATTATGAAGCACAAGAAAAGTGTTAAGCTAACACGATAAAGAGGAATACACTCAAAAAGAACATTCTCAAAAAGTTATTTGAAGATAGGAAAAACTACCTTGAATCAGAAATGCAAAAACTAAAATTTAAGGTGTACAAGAGGGGCACCTGGGTGGCTCAGTTGGTTAAGCGTCCTAGTCTTGATTTCAGCTCAGGTCATGATCTCACGGTCGTGAAATCAAGCCCCACGTCTGGCTCCACGCGGACTGTGGAACCTGCCTGGGATTCTCCCTCTGCCTCTCGCTCTCTTTCAAAATATATAAATAAACATTTTTGTTTTAATGTAGAAGAAAAACAGAAAGGAATGAGAAGTGGGTTGATGAAATACAGGAATGAAATGGAGAAGAAAAAACTATCTGGAAAATAAAGAACAAATCACAAGGGAAAAGACAGTCAAATGAAAATTTAAGAAGAGACATTAAAAGAAAACAACCAAGAGAGAAGAAAAATGACACAGAAACAAAAGTAAAAAACGTCAGAAATAGTATCCATATTACCAGAGTCCCTGGAAAAGAAAAACAAAACACTGGTACAATTAATGTGTAAAATTGTAATACAAGAAAATGTTCCCAAATAGAAAACAAGACCTGAATAAACTCATTGAAAGAGGATCACTGCATACCTAGGAAAATTATCCAGAATGATCCACTCCAAGCCAGATGGTGGTAAAACCATTCGATTTGAAAGATACAGACAACGCTCTCCAGACCACCTGACAAACAGCATCAAATAACTTACAAAGGCAAGAAAGGAAGGCATACACACGAGTTTACAAAACCAAAGAAACAATGGAGTAGCATTTAAAAACAAACAAACAAAATTCAATGAAAGAAAGTCACGAGAATTTGGATCTGGCTGTTACATCAGAGCAGGGAGGCGAGCGGAAGAGTAAGGTCACGCGCTGGGATGTGGTCATTTTTCCCTTTTTACTCACAGTTTTTTCACATTATGCTGAGCATTAGGCTTTGTGTAGAGTTTCCGTTTCCAATGCTGTTATTTCTTACGGTTCGTGTGGCGAGGGGAACCTTTCGGGAGAGCCAGCTACGCTACTGACGTCGCCCTCAGCTAAGTGGCATTTCTGACTTGACTTTTTAATTCCTCAAATCAGGAACTTCACCTTGGCGGGGGGGGGGGGGGGGCAATCCCTCTTCAGTTATTTAATACAAACTTACACAAAGTTCCAGAATTGTTTATCAATTAACACTCCCGTAACTATCTTTTGAGTGCTTATGATGTACTGTGCCAATAAGCCTTTACCAGCATTAGTTCTTACGTGTTCCATTAAGAAAAATCTAGGAAGTACCTCCTATTACCCACTTTCTATAGATGAGGAAAGTCAGACCTACAGAAGTAAGCCAACTTGCCCAGGGATCACAAGCAACGCCGCTCCATTCCAAAGCGTGAGCTCCTGACTACAACTCTGTATTGCCTACCTCTCCGTTCATCCTCTTGTTTGTACGGCCCCAACAGCCACCCTCAAGACATCCTTGATTCCACATGTTCGCTGAACACCCTGAGCGAGGTTCATCTGCGTGCTTCCAAAACGTAGTCCCTTGCTCTCCATCTATATAATAAGCCCGTCACTCTGGTCTCAGCCAGAACCAACTCCCACTTGGGACAATTGCCATAAGAACGTCCCTGCTTCCACCATCACCCCCCTCCAATCCATTCTCCACACAGGAGCCAGAGCAACTTCTTATGAATAAAGTATTAATAAAACATAAACCAAATCTTGTCACTGCCTGACTTCCATTCTCCACCCGCTTCCCACTGCACTGTCTTCATGTCAATACCGGCCTCCTTTCTCTCCCTCACGCCTCAGGGCCTTTGTATGCGCTATGCAATTAGCACACGACACTCTCCTCCTGGATCTTCCTTCATGTCTCCGCTCAAACATTACCTCTTCCGAAAGACCTTTCCTGAGCACCCCAGTCCAGGAAGTGCTCCACTCCGCCATGTCACCCGACCCCTCCCTATGACGTGAGCCAACGCTATTTCATTCATGGCAGGCATCACCTTCGGCTTTGTCTCGCTGTTTGCTGTATCCCCAAGTAGCTAGAATGTGTGGCACATCGTAGCCACTCAATAGAAATTTACTGAATGAGGAAAGAATCATCGGTACACTGGCCATCTTTTGTGTATCAATAATGAGGACACAGGGTATAACCAAACATTTTTATGCTCCCTGCCCAAAGAGGCTTCCAGAGGTGGTTGTTAGGATGCTGAGATATTGACATTTCTAAGGCGTTCTGATGATTTATGGGACCCAGATAAAATCTTTTAAAATGAACTAATTCTTGAAAATTCACGATATACGGATTTCCAGTAACAAAGGCATCGCCCTACGAAGCTCCAGCCCTCCAGCTGGAAGGGGAAGAAAAGGTGCGTGTAATACGTGCACATGTAATTTATGCCAGATGCCAAGTGAGGGCCCCAGAAGTTAAACGCCAAGGGAGCTCAAAGGGCTGGGGAATCCTAAAGGTAGATGAATTGAAAATTGCTCTTGAAGAAATGAGGAAAGGCTAGAGAGCTTTCTTCCCCCCCCCCCAATTGGATTTGTGTTTCTTAAAGGCGCATTTGGGGTAGTAAACCAATTGAGGATTTACAGATATGCCAGATTCTTCTAAAGTGTACATTCCACTCTGCCTGGGAGATGTTTTAGGAAACCGGAAAGGCTCTGCCCTCGCTGGGGTACAATTTCAAAACAAAGAGCAGATACCTTGGTAAACAGTACCCCCAGTGGTCCCACAGAGTGCTTTCAGCTTCTGGAGAGGCCTCATTCCCCAAGCAAGGTTCTGAGGCAAGGTACGTGCTACCTCTGGAAGTACAGCTAGTACTTAAGTGGGAAGATCTTCCCTCGGAGCCTAACGATGACCCAAAGCGAAGAAGGAGAAGAAAGATAACATATGTCCCAAGATTCTTTAACTTGTGCAGTCACAATCCGGGGGAGGCTCACCCTCGTAACCCACTCGTGGGGGGCAGCAGGTGGAGAGGGAAGGAGGTGAATTCCCGGGAACGGCAGTCGAGAAACACGGGAGGGTCCGGTCTGCCACACTGGGAGAAAAGGTGAATCGTCAACAAACGTTTCCTACACCTGATCTCCTCTGTATGGCGAGCTGCACATTTAATAAGGAAGCAGCTGCCACTGCTGAACAATTAATCAATACCGGTAAGCCGACATCCTAAGAACTGCTGGACTGAAGCTTTTCTCCCGCCCCCCAACCCCGCATTTACAAATCAAGTGCTCACTATTTGACTAAAGCCTGTCGACTTGACCGGAAAATATCAGAGTCCTATTTAAATGACATTTGCAGAGAATGAGATTTTCTTCTGGCCACTGCTCCTTATCGCTAATAATAACATCAGATTAGTGGATTTAGGCCAGCGGAGGAGCAATGCCTTTTCTGATCCCTTCTTAAAGCAGCCCTTTCCATCTGTCTCGCCAAGCTGGCCCCCCACTCGTTTGGGCCAATGAGCAATTCCTAAATGGCACTTCATTGATATCATGTGGGCTATCTAGCTAAAGACCTATTGTGCCGTTAAATTCCACACAAGACTTTATCGGGTCTGCGTAAGCCTGGAAAGATCAAAACACCTGCAGTGTTTACAGGTGCAGATTCCTCTATTCGGTCTCCACCAAATGTTGAGGAGTCACAGGAATTAAAACCAAAAAATTAAGGAATTCCGACTGATAAGAGTTTTTCAAATGACCTTCATTCATCCGTGAAGCTTCATCTGTCATCATTTTAACTCCTCGGCGACAATGTTGTTTCACATTTGAGAGAAGGCTGAAGTGGGGATGGTCGGCTGGTTTTTTTTTGGGGGGGGGTGGGGAATATTCACAGCCCAACACACATAATGCACACGTGGATGATTATAGGGGAAGATGCCTTTATTTTTATTTTTACATGAGTTGTGCAAGTTTGAAGAGTGCACGTAATTTAAAATCTAAATGCCAGGCCTCCCAAGAACAAATCTAAGTATTTCCAAAGCTCTATCATAAATAACTACATTTAATTTCCTTTTTCAGCGTTTGGCACTTTAAAAGCCCTTTTACAATTCCTACCTATGCTACTTAAGTTAATAACTGACATTTCCTCTTCGTAATGCGGAATGTAAGCCTGAGTAGTGCTGTGAACCTGAGATAAGCCGCAGGACCAGTACACTCAGTATGAAGCCAGTGTTTCAAGATCATACTGATTGCCTATCTCTTGTGCCTATTTTGTTTTTCAATAAAATGTTGCTCACTCTTAACCCTGACCAGAATGTGCTTCTAATGGTAGAGAGCCCCATGCCAAGCAGAGCCGCATAGAGCCAAATGGTTTGACCTGATCAAGCAGTGTGGCTTGAATTGAATGTTTCGCAGGGTTAAGGTAGCCTGTTCTTTTCAAAACTAGCACTTACTCGACACTTGAAGGAAAAACACTGAGTCTGGTGTCCAACTGTTTTACCTTCATATTTTTCAATGCATCACACTGTTAACAAAGTTACATTAAAAACACAATATAAGCAATGGAAGGCTGCTTTTGTGGAAGGGACGCACTCAACTGCTGATTTCTATATGTCATAAAGGCAGTAACGTATCCTGCACACGACACGATTTATCTTCAGGTCACAGGGTCACAATAAGTACACGGCTACATTTCCTCCAGGAAGCCCACAGATGCCAAACCAGCCATCCTCATTTTGAAAGAAACCTGGGCCAATTTGGATGAACGTCTTCAACGATCAACAACTATTTGTTTGCTATCGTTCTACAGTTAAAACAGAAACGAACAAAGAACCACTTTTGAAAATGCCCTAAATACTTCAGCCAAGAGGGGGCAGGGGGTTATGAAATGAAATAAATCTGATCGCTTTAGGTACACCTCCATTACAGTGATTTTCAATAACAAAAAGGGAAGCTTCGTTGGTCAAAATAAAGTTTACGAGGTATCTCTCAACAGTTAGCAAGAATGCTGTCCACCATTAGGTGTTAGTCTCCACTCTCTGTTGCTTAGAAGCCGTTGGTGAGACTGGTGGGGTTTTGGTTTTGTTTTGTTCTTCTTTCGTGTGACCCCGCTCTAACCCCATTATTGCTCCTAAAAGAAGAAATGACTCGGTCTGGTGGCTGGGGTGAACTTAATTCACACCCCACAGGGTGCACAGGTGAGGACGGAGAAACTGAGGCCACAGACGGCCTTCATCCAGGAGAGCAGGACCTTCTATGCTTCCGGTTGGCCCTGGGCACAGGAAGGATACTGGTCGCTTCACCTTGTTCTTTGCGTGCGTGTGATTTTTTTCATCCCTTTTCCCTTTGGAAGAAAGGGAGAGGAGCCATGTTCTAGAAAGAGCCCGAATCATCTTCCCCGCTGAAATGGTCGTGCATTCCCACCGTCAGGTCTGCAGCTGGCTACACAACACAGTGAAAGTTTCGGAGCTGGAAGCGATGCGGGAGATCGTGGCCGAAATGTAACAGATTTATTTTGTTCTTTCTTAGACTGTGTAAGTTACCCTGCTATTCTTTTAGGATTCCGTTCAAGAAAGAGTACCTTAAATGCAAGAACTTTCCAATTCGATCAAAAAGTAGTAGACAGATGAGCATTTGGAGACGACGTTTTACACACCCAAACCACCAAACGTATGCTTTTCCTCAAAGTGTAAACAATAAATTTAAAATAGCTCCAACACCCATGGATGACATCACAGTATGATTGATTAGTTAACCTTCTAAAGCACGCATTCATGGTGTCACTATTAATAGATGAAACCTTTATACGGTAATGAACCATTTCCTATGATCAAAGTCATTTTTCCTCAATTTATTTCTGCGTAAAACAGAAAGAGTTTCCGATTAGCAGTAAGGCGCCGGCGGGATATGTGGTTATCCGAAGGTAATCACAGCCCTGTGGGAGCAGAGGTACTCAACTGTTCCTTTTGCTTTGTGACTCCTCAGGGGGGTGATTATCTCATGATAATCATATCCCCCCACCCCATTGTGCCTTATTGCTTAATTAGCTACTGCATGAAATGTAGTTCTGTTTGCATCAACTTTATGTCTACTATAATTGCCCTGAGTTGCAGTTCCAAGATGAAAAAAGTGGATCAAATAACTACATATATTTTGTTTGATTAATCATGAAAAAATCATTAAGGGATTAAAGTGAAACCATTTTACTCCTGCTGATCATGTTCAGCAATTTGAAATTATTTTATGATCCTGATCAATGTAATTAATGAGAATGGCTGTTAATTAGTTACACTAGCAGGTGGGCCATGAAAAATGTATTCACTTAATAATACCATAGAACAACATGCGATTAAGGGTTCCTGTGTGGATTTTACCTGGTGCACAGAAAGAAAAGTCCCTGGCCGGCCCACCACGCTCTTTGAGATTACCGCACTCGCTTCTTGGCCCACCTCTGCCTCCCCACTCCCTTCTAGGGCCTTTCTTAGGGCAACGCACAAAAGCAGCAGGGCTGGAGATTTTAAACGCTCTTAAGCATTTTCCAGCTCGAAAGCTCCCCTCTTTGTTGCAAAGCCCTGAAAGCAGAGGGTCCTGGAAAACCGCACCGAGGTGCTACCTGTTTCGAATTAAGTAACCGGAGCCTCACCCCAGAAAACAGGGTAGTTAGGACCCCCTCCTCCTCCTCTGCCCCATGTGATGTTGCTAGCCCTTTCCCTGGAGAGTCCAGCTACAATACCTCCCCCCCACTCCTGCTTGCTACCTGGTGACAGACAGGAAGTGGTGACATAGCATCATTACTGAGTCATTCATTAGTAACGCTGAGAGTTTATCAGGGAGTTTTTATTGTGGCAAGACAGATCGCGTTCCGTGAGGAGTCAGTCAATACATACCGCCATCGCCACGTCTTTATTATGCAGAAAGACAAAAGGAGGTGAAAACAGTAACAACTATTTCCCATATTCTCCTGGTTAAACTACTGAGTCGCATCAATTATGTAAATGCCTACAAATATCTGTTAATATGATTTCCCCATGCGCTGAGCTCTTGGATTTCGTTAAACCTTGCTAACTGGCATTTAGGATTTGTCCCAGGGTTCAGCGTGTCGCTCTTCGGCCTAGTTCAGAGAGCTGAAATACTAAAGAGCGATGCCAATGCCAACGCCCAAGTCAGGGAAAATCCCAATTGCTAGACGAAGGAGATGGAACATAGCAGTCCCACTTTATGCTCTGTTCAGAGGCTACCTCGAAAGTGCCCACTGGATTTGGGTCAGTGCCACTGGATTTGCAAGCGACGAGAGAAGAGACCTGGCTAGATGAAGGGGTCTTTGTGCTGCTTTCCCGGCCCCTTGGCCAGGCAGTCACGCCAATTCGCAAGGGGCCACGAACGTTGGGGGCAGTCTCTTGTTCCCCGGATGCACAGAGCTCATTTCCTCGGTGTTAGATTGTTTCTCCTCCACAATTAACCTCCGAGGAAGGCTTTGCTTCTCTGCTGATGGACTTCTTTCTTCTTTTGTGACCATCACCTGCTTAGCAAACGATTTGTGACGACAGTCTCCAGCCCTGCACTCGACCCGCATCTCCTTCCCTCCCCTCAAGAGGCAACTGTAACTTTTCTTGACTTTGTCCTTTGCACGCTTGCTCCCCATTTCTCTACATAACACAATCGTATGGCTAGCTCTTGATTTTCCAGTTTCAGGTATTTTCGATCACTTCCTTCAATGGAAGGCGACCACTTAGCCTTCTTACTCTCCCCCGACCCAACCGCATACTCAAGTCTTCCCATCCCTCCACCTTCCTAACACACTTTATCAAAACTTTGGGGACATCGAAACTTACTTTTACATTCTCAGGATTATACATGCTGGTCAACACTAAGTTGTCTAGACTATGGTTTTCCTTTCCTGCACAGTTCTTTGCAGTTAATGCTCATCTTTGGCTTTTATTCTTGCCTGGCTTACTTTTCTCTGCCCTTATCACTAACACAAACCCAAACTCTCTCCCAGCTGTGGAAGTACCATCATTTGATCTTCAGTAAATGTGATAAATTTCCTTCGGAGCCTTCTGGCCTTCTCCAACCCAGACTGGTCCCATCTACACGGGGGATCCGCTTCACCATCACCCCGCAGCCCGCCTGCCCTTGCAGGTCTCCCGTGTTGGCCCTCCTGTGTCCCCTTCCTGTATGGACGCCACCCTCTTGCTTGATATATTCCTTCGCTCTACGGAACAAACAAGTCCTCCGGCAGCTTGCTCAGAAAGGATTGGTTGGAGACAAATTGTTTTGAGATCCTGAGTGTCTGAAATTGTCCTCATTCTACCCTCCCACTTGACCAATCATTTGGCTAGGTAGAAATCTTCGGGTGGAAGTAATTTTCCTTGAGAATTGTCTTCTGGCTTCCATCGTTGCTTAAGAAGGTTATACCCATTCTTATTTCTGTCCCTTTGTATGATACCTGCTTGTTCTCTCTCTCTGTCTCGCTCTCCCCTCCTCTTTCTCTCTGTCTCTCCCTCCCTCCCACAGGAAGTTTATGGACATTTCTATCTCCTTTCGTTGTGGAATATAAGGGTGGATCCTGTTTGCCAGCATTTGAGGGGAAGCAGACTGGCAGTCCCTGAATTTGGTCGGTGGTGTATGTTGTGTTCGCTTCATGTCCCTGTTTCCAGGAAAGTACCCCAGGACAACCTTCTGCTTCACCCTCTCAGAGAATAAACCCCCCATTTCCTGCAGAGATGGGAGAATGGAAGAGGAAGGGAGGGGAGTTAGGGATCTAATGTCTTCTTACACAGCTCCTAGGATATCTGGCACCAGCAATTACTGGGCTTTCTGAGGGTTCTGTGACATGAATTGGACGGATTCCCTGCTTTTCCAGCTGCCGGCTTAGGGCTTGGATTTCTAGATCTGCTAAATCGGTTACTATTTCTCCAAATTCTCTCCAGCCTCCCAAGTTTTATTTCCACTCCATTGTCCCAGTCCTTTGGGGTTTATCCCTCTGAAAAAAAAAAAAAAACAAAAAAACAAAAAAACAAAAAAACAAAAAAACACCTCCTTCACTGTAGTTTTGGTGTGGCTTTGGAAAGGAGTGAAATTAGATGTGTGTGATCAACCCGGCACTGAAAAAAGTCCAAGCAGCTAATTCACACATGACAACTACACCTCTCTTCTTTTAAACACCAATTACGTTCCTGATGTTACACAGCTAGCTCTGCAAAGTGGGCAAGAACCTGAAATTTAGCAGATATAAACATTAGGTAAAAAGAGGTCCTGAGGAGGGTGTCCCAGATGTATTTCTGAATTGATTCCAGACCTTACTAAAGCCTGGCTGGAATTTATGTTTCAAAAACTGAAATTCCCAACCCAGTCTTCTGACTACTATTACTGCCACCAATAAACAATTTCCACGTGCAGAGCCACATACAGTTTCAAGGGCTTTCAAACATATAAACTCGGCAAAGAAATTATCATGACGGTGGTGATCCCTATTTCCTAGAATGGTGGTTAAGAGCTTGGACTCTGGGGCCAACGCCACTTGGGTTAGAGTCTTGGTGCTACGTTCATCATTTGTGTAACCCCGGACAAATTCTCCAAACGCTCCGAGCCTCGGTTTCCACATCTGTACAATGGAGTGAACTATAGTACTCCAACGTTCTGAGGTTTTTGTGAAGGTTAAGGAAGACCGCACGGGTAATGCAGTCAGCGCATGGCTGGTATAGAGGAAGCAACTGATACACAGTAGCCATTACTCGGATTCTCATTCTACAGATAAGGATCCTGAGATTCCGAGAGGTTAAATGATTTCTCTAAGTTCACAGCACCAATAAGGCCAGAGGCTAGACTGAGAAGCCCGATCTTTGAGGTTTGGACTTAACTGCCATGTGTGGATTCTGGACACGGGTATGTTTTCCAAGCTCCCCAGGCGATTCTGACGCTAAGCCAGAGTTGCAAACCTATGCTTTTTACCAAAGTTCCTCTTTAGGTCCCAGGTGGTCTTGAACTACGTATTTTACATACCACCAGGCCCTTATTCACACCCACGTCTCTAGACTCCTTGTCATTACAGAGAAATGCAATCGTGATATACCATCTATACAAAGTGTTAAACAAATATAAAGACTCCTCCCCACCCACCCAGTGTTTGACCACCGCAGGGACTGGCTGGTTTAGAGAATTAAAAGCTGGTCAGAAATGACTAGAAATGAGCATGTCAAGTTCCAGCGACAGTCTCTCCAGGTTTCCCTGAATACATGGGGACATGATTCTGGGCCGTCAGCCTGGACCCCCATACAGGGTCTGCAGAATGGTCTATTTCAAACACCATTAGGGCAACGTGAGGTTCTGAACTAAATTATTTAAAAAACCAGCTTCCGGTTTTCTAAGCCAGAAAGGATACAAAGCGAGGCTGGATCCGGGGACAGAGAGAGAAATGCCATATGGCTACACTTTTGGGTCAACGGCAAGCTGGGAGGAGGCAAGGCTGTAAGGCTGTCACAACCTCAGAGCCATGAGGGACAGGTCACCCTGCCCGAGCCTGGGTGGGAGCACCTGGCATTGATGAGCTCAAGGTCACAGGGCTGACACCACACAAGGCACCTAGCCACGCCCTATCCAGAGGCCACAGGCCAAGAACCCCTGACCCCCTCCAGCTGGCTCGGGAATGGGAGGGGGGTTTCCTCAGGAAGCCCAAACCCCCATCACGTGCAGAGCACTCCACCAGCCGGGCGGGCCAGGAGCAGTCCCGCAATCACAAAACCTCACAGATCATTTTGATCTTCGGCAACCAAGGAAGCCGTCATCACGTAATCAGGGAAACTTGACGCTCTCCATAAACAAGTGTTTGCCATCATTTCTCAGAAGTGCATTTAGAGAAACATACTCTCTATGAGCAGGCCTCGGGCTTTATCTTTCTTCCCATAGCCCTGGGAATAATGAACTTGTCTAGTGGACAAGAAATCAAAATGAAAGGACCAAAGGATCTTCTCAGGGGTGAATGGAGAAATGGCTAAAAGGGACAAGAGCCATCTTTCTAGGAACTTCTTCCATAATGAGCCAAAGTCAATTTGCATGGCCCACCCCTAGTTCCAAGGGACTCAGGCGACTGTCACCTGCCCGTCCCGGGACAAACTCCACCGTTCACAGAACTGCAACCTGTGGGCAGCGTCTACTGGCCTCTTCAGGTAAAAGCCAGTCGGCGTCGTCAGGCTCCTGAGCGCATTTTCATCATCAGCCTGATCACGGGTGCCGGCAGCTGCTCGATTGATGGTGTTCGACAGGGAATAAAGAGAGATGCCAGGAGTGCCCTCAGATCTGACATAACGAGGCAAACATCAGTCATTTGGCTAAAAGGCTCATAAAGGCTCCATCAGCTGTGACACAGGAGCCTGTCTCAGGCGAAGCTAATGAGGAAATGTGGCGGTGAGCATTTTCCTGAGACAGGAACAAGTCGTGGGTGAGCTGCATTTTTCACGAAAGAAAGAAATCCCGTTGAAAACGGTGTGTAGCCTGGCTCGGATCAGAAACGTTAGGTCTGTGTTGTGAGACAACTGTCTGAATGGAAAGATGTTTTTTCAAAAGTGTTCCACCTCATTTGCCAAGTGCTCAAGAGCACGTAAAATTAGTACTCGAACGTGGTCACTTCTAAGGAAGGCAACATTACACAGAGTCTAATCTTGGCCCTCTCAGAACAGGAAGTCTCTTCGCTAATGATGCAGGAAATCCAGTCCACGCCTTGAAAGAGCTGATCAAGGCTGGAAGCCATTAAATAAGGGATGCAGATAATAATACGCAACGCACAAGAATGAGCGGCATGTGTGTGGCACTATATGGTACTTACAGTGCTTGCTGTGTGTTTTGTTTGATCCTTAGCGACAAAAGCAAGGTAGAAATGATGATCAGCTCGATTCCAGAGAGAGAGAGACAGAGAGAGAGAGAGAGATGCAAGCTCTCATAGGTGAATTAACTTAGCCGCCAGTAGTGGGGCCGGGCCAGCTCTTCTGCCTGCAGAGCTCTGGAACCCTCTGCCCTACAATGCAGCCACTGGACCGACTTGCAGACAAACTTCCATACACATCCAGCGTTCTTTCCATTCCAGCGCTGCCCGAGAACTTCGCCATCAGCTAATTATGATGACCTGTGTCCCCCCTGCTCCCCGTGGCTCGGGTCTGCGGATGGACCTCATGTCTGACATTCTCTTTTGATGGCACTACCGGTAAGCTCAAGAGGAAGAAAATTCAGACCAAGCGTACATTTGGGTGACGACTGCTGGTGTTTCGATGAACATACAAGCTCATCACTGACGCTGGCCTGTCTGTGATACCCAGGTGGTGGCAAGAGCAATTCAAAGAGAAACAACCAGCTCGTGCATTTAAGGGAAATCGTAAACACGGGTTGCATATACGGTAACCTGCACCCCAAGCACCCCCCACTGCTTCGGCACAGACAAGTACTTTCTGAATGGAAACGTCGCAAGACTAGACATATGGTTTCTGTCCAATCATTTTGCACATACGACCACTCCCCTGTCTTCGTGTGCCCCTCTTTGAAAACATAATGAAAAGTAACCATTTTACTGAGTCTTGGGTGTAAGGAACATTTAAGAAATATAACAATAGAACGTAAGAAATAGAATAAATGTGGAAATTCCTTATTTTGGATATTAGTAACCATGGGCTTTGTTCCACCTTGCCCTCAGGACTCTCTGGTTCTTCTGGAAGGGTCCATGAAGATTTCTTTGGAGCCACTAGATGCCACAGAGTGGATTCCCACACTCTGACCCGCTAGGACCTTGAACGAGGCGATGCTGCCTTGGCCCGCACTTCTTAGAGAATCTGAGGGCGGCGAGGATGCGTTCCTGGGGGAATCACCAAGGTCTCGGGGGCTCCGGAGATGAAGGAAAGAAAAGAAAAAAAAAAAGGGAGGGAGGGACAGAGGGTGAGAGAAAGACCTACAAGCACGCAGAGTGTGGATATGCAAAGAGCTCTTAGTGGACCACCAAAAGCGAGGCCCGGGTACGTGCCCACTCAGCAGACAGGGAAAGGTGTAAAAGAGAGCACACACACAGAACAAAAGTGGTGTGCCTGTCTAGACCCCCTTGAGCAATATGATCTTTAGACAAAAGGGAAGGGCCAATTACATATTGATGGATTTGCTTCCTTCTTTTTCCTAATAGCCAATGGCTGTCTTTGCTCCTCAGACAGCCAGCAAATCCAAGAACGGCTCTGTGTTCACACCGCCAGCTTTGCTCTCTATGGAAGGTAGTATATTTTAATGTCTATCCAACTGTGTGTTTTCTGGTAACGATTAGCAGATGCCTTTACTAAAACACTCGTGTTCTTGACGCAGAGAGCTGCTGTTCTGTGACCAGCCTCAATGCCTAATCCGTTGAACAATAGGGCTTCAGTTTGGCTGAAAGGTAGCATTTTACAGTTTTACCTATTTCCATTTCTAGGTGGGTTTCCTCCATAATATGGCCTTTTGAGGTTACCGTAATATAAATTAAGCATCTGCCTTACAGCTGCACTGTTTATATTGGTATTTCTTTTTTCACAGTTTACTTTCTGCAACATATTTGGGGTAACGAGACTGCTATTGAGCGTAATACATTAGGCTGGTGGAGGAGTGCCTCATTCGTAAGAAGCTGGTGAAATTTTCCTGAAGAGGAAACGGACACCCTAGAGCCACTCGGGCAACGCACTAAACAGCAAACAATTGCAGAGCTTCTGCAAACCTACCTGTTAGCGGCCGCACACAGCCAACGCCGAGAGCCCAGATGCAGTGGGGTCTACACAGAATGCAGTAAAAACTGTATTTCAGAAGTCGTAACGCGCCAACAAGCAAATAAATAAATTCTCCTTTCCGGATGTCACTGGCCAGGGGATTTCCAGGCAGGGGCTGCAGTATTTTCCTGAAACAGTCACCCGCCTTTGGAATCCTGTCTCCCTGGCCCCTCGTAAGTTCAGGATTCACATTCAGAACACCG
Source organism: Lynx canadensis (assembly GCF_007474595.2). NCBI lineage: Eukaryota > Metazoa > Chordata > Mammalia > Carnivora > Felidae > Lynx > Lynx canadensis. The sequence continues at coordinate 119,115,680 of NC_044321.2, read as the reverse complement.
CACCCGGTGGCCCTTTGGGGTTGGATACGCATGAAGAGACATTCTCACGCCAGAGCCTAGTTTGTATCAGAGTGCGAAAGGTACAGTCTGCTCAGAGTGGCTTTTTAATTCCTCATAATTAACACCGCCGGAATTAACATCCACGCCACCGGTGACAGTAGATTTAAAAAGTCACATCAGCGCGGTGAAATGCCTCTCACTGCCTCCGTGTCTCCCCCATCTGTGGAAAGACGAAAGTTCTCGAAGTCCATCAACTTGATTGTCTTGTCACCACAGTGAGAGACCCGCTGGGTTAGGTGTGACCTGGGCAATTTTCCAACTCCCCTGCCGTGAATGCCAACCTAGCTCAGCTCTCGACTGGCCACGTGCCATGCAGATCCATGGATGGCATGGTTTCAGTCTCATTTAATCAGTGACATACAGTGGCTCTTCTGATCTCCATGGCCAGTATGTCACTACGTCCGTACAAACTCTGTTGAAAGACAGAGCAGGGGTCCTGCGACTCACTTTAATCAAGCATCATCTCTTATCAGCTCTCTCCAACAATCCGGGGCAAGATGATTAGAAAAAACAAAACGCCAGTGGCGTGCAGATGACCAAACAAACCTGACTTCGCACCGGTAAGCTAGTGTAAATTGTGTAATGCTTTGGTATTTCTGCCTTGATTGAAATAAAGCACAACTTTTCACGCTGGAAAGAAAGCATTCTAATCAGCTTATACTCAGATATTGATTTTTTTTTTTAATGTGAACAGGGAACGACTGGTCTGGAGGAAAAATTTCACAAAATTTCTGCAACGTGACTCACTGAACAAACCCACGGGCTTAACATGTTCTTTACTGGAACCCAGAAGTCAAAGTCCCTCCCCTCTCTGACCTTCACAAGTAGTTTCCCTCCAGTTTGATCTTGGGGTGCAAAGTGGCAAATTCAAAAGTCGGAAGGGCTAACAAAGGGGAGGCCTGATGAGGCAACAACAGTGAAACTTGCACCTCTACGGCCCCTGCCCAGCGGCCCCTGTCCACCATCCACCGCATGAATGAAGCCTTTAAAGCCACAGCACAACTGCCACTCCATCGTTGCCAAGAGTGACTCTGGCCGGGTCACATCACTGCATTAGAGATGTCGCCATTTTACCCATATGAGCAAATGTTGCTGCTTCTGGATCAACGTGCTGCATTCCGTTAATGTGGAAAGCCATGCCGTGCTCATGCCCGGGCAGGTGCACGCGGCTGCCTGAGAGCCTGTGCGGGACAGAGTACCAGAGCGGGCCATCTTCCAGCCTTTCCAAGTCCACCCACAGTGTCAAAAGAGCCATTCTCCGGACTAGTGAGGCCATCACAGCTAAAGCACACCGATGCTCTCCGAAGAGGACCTCGGGGGGACTGCTTTTTGGGGGAAGCAGAAACCCTGGAAAACTGGACATCAACAACAAGCTCGGGACATCTCCTATGTGCAAAGTGCATGTCGGGTAAGCAGGAAAGTGTGGCATAAACAAAAGGTTGGACTGACACCTAAGCAAACAGCGGATCTCTAAGCATGCATGAAAAACTAATATATTTCTAGATCTATATGCCTGCTTTTCCAACGGGAGCCAGTATAAGCCTGGATCCTATCTGTCCCATTTGCGAAGGGACGTAGAGCCAGGCTCCACAGTGGAGCTCAGCCACTCTTCCTCAGGCAGCCTCCTTCCCGTGGCAAAGAGATAAAGGTACCTTTAGTGCGCTCTTTCCTTTTAAGGACTCAACTCCAACTTTCACTACGGGGCCTTTTGCAAGATCTAGCACTCTAATGCTCAAGCGGTTATGCACTCGTGTGCTCTTTCTGGGAGTTATTAGCCCCCCTAAAGCCATGTTTTTGTAATCACCTTTCTTTTTTCAATTATGAAATTTATTACACACCTCATGCTGCATATTACAAAATTCTGGAGCTATTCACAGGCACTTTGCTCAATAAAATATTCATACACTAAAATGTTTTTTCATCATGAGCAATATGTTTGAAAGTAATTTCCCACCAGTCATCCAATTTTGCAGTGGTCGGCCTTTCTGGCTTTGGAAACACTGTCAGAATCAGGTAAACAGAATAGCCCCTTCCTGGACCTATCCCCTAAAATATGCAGAAGGCTGGCTGCATAATGTTGCACGTGCTTTTGTTTAAGGCAGAAATTATCTCTCCCTCTAGATTGTCTTGGTCAGTGAATCCCTAGCAGAGTAACAGAGTAGGGTATGAGCTCCAGTCTGGAAGAAAGGCATTTAAGCGTACATTAAATTGGGACTATGAGAGCAGGGAACTTTGCTGCCTCGTTCACTGCTGGGTCCCCAGTGCCCAGACTGGTATCTGGCACCTAGAAGGTGCCCAGTACATAAATGTTCGTTCAGAGAAAATCAGGAAGCAGGGAAGGAGAAGGGAGAAAGGGAAAAGGGAAGAGACAGAGGGAACAGAGGAAGAATAAAGGAAGGAAAGAGAAGGAAGGAAGGAAGGAAGGAAGGAAGGAAGGAAGGAAGGAAGGCAGGCAGGCTCTGCTAGGTATGTGACCTTGGACAAGTAATTGAGCCTCTAAGCCATACCCTCTATTGGGTCAAATGAAGAGGGCAGATCAGAAAATGTCTAAAATTCCTGCCAACTGTAAAAGTCTACGATTCTATGAGTTAAACTGCCCACTGATGTCAATGGTAATGTAGGTAATTTAAAAAGTACTCTCTTGTCGCCAATGAAATATGTAAAAGTATTCAGAAGGACACCCCTTATTAGCCCAATATCTGTCCCATTCTCCAAACGCTGGAGAATTCTTTGTTTCAAATATTTAAACTGCACTGAAAAGATGAACTGGGCATATATTTGCTTAATTTGTAGACTGACAGGGCTCAGATTCCAAAGCGTTTCCACAGATTTACTAAAACACTTGTCACTACTCTAGTTCAACAATTCGAGTATTATCCTCCTGTAATAATGTATACTCAGGAGAGGAAAGAAAGCTAGTGTCACCTAAAAGGAACATGTGTGGAATATTAACCTCTTGAAACTCTAAAAGCCTAAAAACTATTTCCATCAAAGTGGGGCTGAGATTATCTTCTACCAACGAAAGCACCTGCCACAACTAACTCCCCCATTTCCAAGGTTAACAGCTCCCGGAAGGGGTGTAATGACATTTCTCCTAGTAGCCACAAACCCCGTAACTCAAGGCTAGTTAATGCTGTGTGTCTGCTGAGCTAGTACTTATATTACGGCCTACAAGAGAATTTGTGCAACTTCACATTCAGTATTAGTGAATCTACAGTGAACACATTTAGAAACCTTTTAAAAGAAAATCATATTTTCTCAAGTTTGAAAACAAAAGACCATACACTTCATCTGAATGCACACCTATTAAAATTCAGTTCTCAGTGTGCACATAGTTGTAACTGTGCCAATGAGATGCTTTCTCCATTACACACCATTATACACGCTACAAGAGGCAGCCCAGAGTGAGGAAAGTATCATTATTCATTCATTTGCTGAGCCCTAGGTATCTCTCTCTCTCTCCCTCCCTGCTTCCCTTTCTTCTTCCCTCCTTCCCTTTCTCTCTGCCCTTCTCTCTGTCTTCATCCAGTAGGACAGGCAGGTTGAACAATTCCTTAACTCAAACAAGTTCATGTGAGTAACCTCCCTCACACCTACAGACACACAATTAAAGACTCCCAATGGCTCCCCATTTCCTACAGAACAAAACTCAAACTCCTTGGTCTGACACCTCGGACCCTCCACTCCACAGCATTGTGAACTTGGGCAAGTCACTTAACATCTCTGTGCCTCGATTTGCCCTCAGCTATAAACTGGGGACACTAGTAATCCCTAACTCATAAGGTTGGTGAGAGGGGTAAACGGATTGATACACAGAAATATCAGCTACCATGGCTGCTCGTTCCATAAGACAGTCTCAACATATACTTCCCACTGCCCCCCTCTTGAACACTCCAATCCAATCAGACTGCTTTATTCACTCTTCTTCCTTTTAAAAATTGTTTTATTTATTATTTTTGAGAGAGACAGACAGAAAGAGAGAGAGAGAAAGCACTTGAGCGGGGGAGGTGCAGAGAGAAGGGGGGAGAGAGGATCCAAAGCCGACTGAGCCACCCAGGTGCCCCTTTATTCACTCTTCTTTTTTTTTTTAAATTTTTTTAATGTTTATATATTTTTGAGAGAGAGAGAGAGAGAGAGGCAGAGCATGAGCGAGGGAGGGGCAGAGAGAGAGAGGGAGACACAGAATCCGAAGCAGGCTCCAGGCTCTGAGCTGTCGGCACAGAGTCCGACGCGGGGCTTGAACTCACAAACCGTGAGATCATGACCTGAGCTGAAGTTGGACGCTCAACCAGCTGAGCCACCCAGGCGCCCCTTTTATTCACTCTTCTTAAATTATTACATTTCCTGCTTTCCTACCATTGTGCTTTCACACAAAAATAGCAAATATCTATTGAGAGCGTGCCAGACTCTGTGCTAAATGCTGCATGGGTTACCTTGTTTAAGCTTCACAAGATCTTCACATGACAGATACCATTATTGCTCTATGTTATAGACGAAGGTAGCCGACACCTGGAAGGATAAGTGACCTGACCCCAGTAGAGCCAATAGTGAAATCCGGGCGTCCTGGCTCCGGTGCTGTCCTCAGAACCACTGGGGTGCACTGCCTCTGTCTGTCCCCACCAGCTCTTCCCCGTTCCCTGCACCTACCCATGTGCCCTCCCAAACCATCTCAAATCCCGGCTTTGAGACATCCCGGGACTGGGCCAGGCCAGTGCTCAGAGCTCTTCACCTCTGAACTCTTGGAGCAGTCACGATCTTCTTGGAAGCTGGAACAATCCATTTGTTAAATAATTATCTATTACCCTGGAACAGCGCCTTGTTCCGCAAGGTTGGATTTTCTGTTTATCCATGTTTGCCTTCTGCCTCCAGTGAGATCTGAAGCTCTTTAAGGTCAGGGATTGCATCTTATGTTTCTTCTATGTCCAAATGGCACTTGGCACAAAGTAGATACTCAGTTAAAAAAGGGGGGGGTGATTTGATTTATCCCCAGGGACACATAACTAGGTCAAGCTGACCTCGGCGACCCACTTTAACAGCTGGTAAGCAGACATAATAAAGTTTAGTTTTTCAGTCTCTTCCTTGATTATTCAATTATTACATCAGCCATTTTCCTAGCTCTCTCTCTTGGATTGCTAATGATTCCTTAACATTCTCTGCCATCATTTTAAAAAGTCCCGGCATTTGAAAATAAGTTTCAAAATAAAAGATTAAGTGACGTGTTTTGTAAAGAAGCAAGAAGTTATTTGACATTTCTTTACTAGCAAGAAGTTATTTGACATTTCTTTACTAGAGATTCGGTTAATTAAAATACGCTTTAAAATGCAGAAGAGCTCTATGAACTGACATGGACATATTTTTAAGTGAAAAAGCTCTAACATTTGAAACCATGTTAATGTTTCACAATGATTTCAAAAGAAGGAAAACAAATACTAAAGATCAGGAAACAAACCCCCCCGAAGAAACAAATGAGCGGATCTACCTTTCAAATGAATAACGTAAGTACACTCAGGGCAGGTGTGTGGGGGGAGGTGCGCGATGGAGAAGGAACCCAGGTAGCTTTTGAAACCAGGTAGCTTTCAACCATATGCCTTTAGGCTAAAGACAATTCCAAAACTTTCTGTGTATTCTAGAATGGAGCAACTAAGTTAACATACAGTGACTGGAGGGATCCAGGTTTCTCTAGAATGCACCTGCATTTTCTAGCGCTGTCTGCTAAGAGGGCTCAGATTCAATCGCGTCCCAGCAGTAATAAGCACACATAGTTCCCAGCTCTTGGTTTTCAAACATCATTTCCACTGACAGTATTCCTTGGAAAACAGCCGGTTCCAGGGCTGGGACAGACAAAGTACAAGATGAACCGGGATAATTTTTGTTTTAATGGATAAAGTGAGAACGGTCTTAAAGAATGGCGGGCACGTGACAAAAACAGACACCCGAACCACCATTATGGGGCTCTCCCTGGTCAAACTGGGAACAATTTGAGCATCAGAACCATAATGACAGTGGAGGATCACCGCCCATTGAAAAACATAAGAATCCACACGGAAAGACAGAAAAAGGAGGGAAGAAAGAGGAAGAGAGGAAAGTCTGGCTTCATTGTGGAAAGCCAACAGAAATGTCACAGGAATGATGGAATTTTAAAAATCACCACTTAGCATCCGCCATAATAACTGGTTCGATGGAGTCACCAATGAATCATCAACAAATGCTAATTCAGTGGCTTTTAGTCTATTCGCAAGGTTGTACGACCACCACCAGCTGCAGAATGCTTTTTATCACCCCAAAGGAAACCCTGTACCCATCAAGCAGTTGCTCCCCATTTCCCCGTCCCTCAGCCCCTGACAAGCACAAACGTATTTTCTGTCTCTTACAGATCTGTCTATTCTGGACATTTCACATAAATGGAATCATACAGTATGTGGTCTTTCGTGACTGGCTTCTTCCACTTGGTATGATGTTCTCAAGGTTCACCCATGTTTAACACAGGTTAGAATTCCATTTCTCTTTAGGGGTAAATAATACTCCATGGTATGGACATACATCATATTTTCTTTATCCATTCATCAGTTGAAAGATACTTTGGTTTTCACTTTGGGGCTATTATAAATGATGCTGCAGGGCTCCTGGGTGGCACAGTTGCTTACGCGTCCGACTCTTGATCTCGGCTCGGGCCATGATCTCGCAGTTCGTGAGTTTGAGCCCCGAGTCGGGGTCTGTGTTGATGGTCCAATTTAAAAATTTAAAAATTGTTTTAAATAAATAAATGATGCTGCTGTGAACACTCACGTACAAGTGTCTGTGTGGATCTGTGTTTTCAATTCTCTTGAATATATACCTGGGAGTGAAATTCTTGGGTCGTACTCTATGGTAACTCTATGTTTAACTGTTTGAGGAACTTCCAAACATTTTTTCACAGCAGCTCCGCCATCTTGAATTACCACCTAGCAACGTGCGAGGTTTCCAACCTCTCTACCTCCTCATCAACACTTGTTATCGTGTGTCTTTTTGATCACAGTCATCTCATTGGGTGTGACGTATGATCTCATTGTGGTTTTAATGTGTATTTCCCTGACGGCTAATGATGCTAACCATCTTTTCATTTGTAAAACCCTCTGATGAAATGTCTACTCACATGCTCTTGCCCATTTGTCATTTGGGCTGCGGGTGAAACTCTGATGAGGAGCAAGATAATTTACACAGTCTCAAAGTATCTCCCCATGAGATACTTACTAATTACAAAGAGGAAAAATACTAAGTTTACAGGGAAGGAAGGTGACAGATACTACCTTCACCTAGTGATCAAAGAACATCACCAGTAATTGGACAAATCAACAGCATGTGCTCTCTGATATGATGCATCGAGAAGCCAATAGCATGTAATCTGAATCTACTCACAGGAAAACATCAGACAAACCCAACATGAAGGATGCACTGCGAAATAAATGGCCTATAATCTTCAAAAATATCAAGGTCATGAAATAACAAAGACAGACTGAGAAAATTTTCCAGATTAAAGGAGACTAAAGGCTGAATGCTGAACCTCCATTGCCATAAAGGACATTATTGGGACAACTGGCAAAATCTGGATATCTCTAGATTAGATACGGTGTCATACCAAGGTCAACTTCCTGAGTGTGAATAACGTGCCGCGCTTATGTAAGAGACTGTTTTTAGCAAATATACATTCAACTATTTAGGGATAAAAGGAGTAGCATGTCTATACTTTCAAATAATTCAGAAAAAAAGTACATAGATACATAGATAGTTATACAGGCAAAGAAGAAAAAAGCAAATGTGGTAAAATGATAACATTGGGGGAATCTGGGTCACACGTATATGGGCATTCTTTGCACGATTCTTGCAACTTCTTTGTACGTCAAAAACATATAAAAATTAAACTTAAAAAGAAAAAGTTTTAATGGCAGTATAAACTTGGTTTTTCTTATTTATGTTAAGAAGTGAAGTTGGGGGCGACTGGGTGGCTCGGTCGGTTAAGCATTCGACTCTCGATTTCGCCTCAGGTCATGATCCCAGTGTCGTGAGATCAAGCCCCATGCTGAGCGTGGAGACTGCTTAAGATTTCTCTCTCTCTCTCTCTCTCTGCCTGTCCTGCATATTCTCTCTCTCAAAATAAATAAATAACTTTAAAACAAAAAAAAAAGAAAGTTGTTTAATTTTGAGGTGTTTTTTTTTTTTTTAATAGAGCTTATTCGTTCTACAAAGTGTCTGACTTCCAATAGTTTCCTTTGGAAAAAAAAAAACTGGGGGCCCTTCACGCGAGTCTGTTTGACTTACGCCAGTATTGTAAAGAATGGGACAAAATTACTTTTGATTTTATTTTAACTACTTTTACCTCAAAAGAAATATGCCACGACCTGGATTTTGTACCTGGGGATTCTTTTACACAAGGTGGATGGGCCGCCTCCAAGGATAAGCCCCTTAGAAGCGGAGACTCCTCGAAGCTGAGTTGAATTTGATAAGCACCAGCCTCACCGACTCGGACCCGGCAACGGCCATCTGGCAAATAGGAGGCACGGGGCACAGAGACGCCTCTGAGCAAAGGCCAACGTGGCAGCAGAGGATACGGCAACGACCTCCCTCGGCAATGGAAAACATAAAAAGCCACACGTTCCCCCTAAAGATCTCTGCGAGAGACGCAGGACCCAAAGGAAAGTGGTTCCGCGTGTCGCAAAGGAACCCCTGCCCATCCTCCCCTCGCCAGCGCCACATTCTGCCACCTCTCCTCGCCACTCCCCACACCTCGCGATCGTTTACCCTCGAAGAAGATTTCTGTGTCCTCACGTCCATTTGCCCACCTTGTAGACTGAGCGCCGTAAAGCCCAGCCGGCAGGTCCGTGACCGGCGTTCCAGGCCGTCGCAAAACAGAAGACGATTTTAACTTGGTGGCCGCGCGCTGCGAGCAGGGATTGCTCTTTAATCTTATTTAGCCCGGGTTCCAGTTAGGTCTCTGAGCATCAAGAGGTTCTTGCTATACTGTTATATTTACTAAAACAAACAGGAAACAGCATTTACATTGGGGGCATAAATGACTAATAGCATCATTTAAATATATTACTACAGACAACTGTCTCCTTACTGTGGCAAATGACAACAATCAGTTTATTTTTCGGAACACGTGTGGCTATGATATACATGTTGCTGTTAAAAGCCTGTTATTCACCGAACTAAATTGTGCTTGGCCTTGCACTGAACTCAGGGAAAACTGTGAGCGTGCATCTCAGGTAAAATTTCGCTCCATATAGCTGTGTGTACTACCCCAACGTTATTTACAGACAAAATATATTGGAGGCAATCTGGTAACAAATACGGAGGCTATATTCAGCCATTTCAGCCATCAATTACAGACCTACTTGGGTTTTCAGTTCAGCATATGGAGGCTAACAATGGTGCTTAATTGTCACAACAGAACATTTCTATTTCAAATTACTATTTGATTTTGCCTGCTGCATTCCTGATCACAGACACAAGAGCCCTGGTGCCTCCCGCTTCAAAACAGCTTAGCGAACACAGGCACGGCTCAAGTGTAGCTGACTCCGGCCCGGAAACGAAATCCGCGACTGCGGTAACGCCAACCGCAGAGCCTCTGGGGCAAGGTGTCCTTCCCTGTGGAACTCCCAAAGCCCCTGTCCGGGGGAGATCTCTGTGTCTGTAATTAATTAAGGTGACGGCGGTGCTTCTGGGCGGTGGGCGGAGGGTACCGTTCTAAAACATTTGCCTAAGAGGCCAGACCCGATGTCACGGGACACGCTCCACGTTTCTTTTTCCTCCACCAGACGTGCGCACTTACATGAGAAATTGCAAAGCGATTTAATTTTTGAAATCAGCATGTTTCACAGTCCACATTCAACTATCTTTGCCCCGCGGGGCGCTAGCTGGGTGACGAGGCGTCCTGGAGTGTCCCGTGGCGTGTTGGGGCACAAGTAGAGGTAGCAAAACTCACGTGAGGCAACAAAACAAAGCAGCCTGACAATCTTCACAGAGTTTGAAACGGACCCCAACATTGCCAGGGACGCTTATTGGGCACCTCCTACGTGCTGGACACTGTCCATAGGGCAGAAGCTGGAAAAAATAAAGAAGACGGGCTGCTCGCCCCGGAGCCCCTTGCAGTTTCAGGGGGGTGGAGGCAAGCCTGTCTACACCCAGCACGTCTGCTTCAGTGTGGGAGGGCCTGGGGACCATGAAGGGGGCAAGAGATGACCAGGAAGTTGAACCTTGAAAGACCAGTAGGAACAGGCTAGAAAAAGCGATGGGGGGGCGGGGGGGGGTAGGGAGGAAAGCCGTTGCCAATGAAACAAAGAAGGGAGGAAAGGAGATGGGGGAACGTCAAAGAGACAGCCCTGGGGGTGAAGCACAGGCCGGGAGGAAGTCAACAGGCCCTTGCAGGCAGGCAGACTTCATAAACACAGGCTGCGAACTTCCAAGAAGAAAGAGCACCTCGAATCACAGGCATTCGGAATTTTCCGACTGGGTCAGTTCACTGGAAAGAATTAAAGGCCGAGAGCCACGGTACGTGCCACACAGGACTAAAAGAAAGCGCAGTGGGACAGCGCACCCGCTGGGGGACCAGAGGAAGAGCGGGGGGGGGGGGGGCTGCCACTCCTCACCAGATGGACGGACGGCCAGCCACGCAGCCAGAATCCTAACGAAAGCAGTAGCAGGGACTGAGAGGTGACAAGTAGGCGGGGCCTCACGCCGGGGAATCACTGTGGCACTGCGGTAACCACATTTGGGGGAAGAAAGGACGAAGCGAGCGTGTTCGTCCTAGAGGAAGGATCCACGTCAGGCAAGGGGGCAATCTGGGGCTGCCAAGGAGGACCCCACCACCCAGGGGTACTTGGCAAGGGGGAGCACACAGTGAGGCGGTCAAAACCCGCGGGGGCTTCCGTGAGGGGACACATCTCTGCGAGGAAGTCAATTTGAAACAGCGGGCAGAAAACCAGTAGTAGGAATAAAACGAGGTCTTGGCTTTCCTTTATCTTTGGTAAGGGTCTTACTAATCACTTCCTTCGTCACCCCTAGGAAAGCGGAGGCTTGGGACTCTTAGTGCGGTTGTCTGTGGAATAAACCTGAGCAAATAACAGCATAACACACTTTATGAAACCAGAGAGTTTACACTCTATAAATAACTTCCACGTATTCTTATTCTTTACACGTACACTCTTCCTGAAGACTGGATGATAGCTTTTTGCTATTGCCTGGTTGACTTCTTACACACACACACACACACACACACACACACACCCCAAGGTAATGACGATATTGATTCTGAAGAGACACTTTTTGAGACAAATAAAAGAGCCATACAATTGGACTAACAGAACAGGTCTAGGAACTTCTTGGGAACACTGTCTAGAGCAACCATCCAACCCTCTTGAAAATCCTCCACCCTCGTAGCATTAGATAGGATGTGACACCTTAGAGATACTCAAGACAGCAAGCGGTCTATGCTGTTTTATTGTAAATTAAGTTCTATATTTTGTCTTTAATAAAAAAGTAATAACCTGTGACCACGAACAGCACCGGGTAAAGTATGAAAACAGAAGCCGGCGTGCAAAAACATCTCAATTAAACAGAGACGCCAAATATAGAGCAGAGGAGGCCAATTAAGCAATTCAGACGCAAAAGATAGAAAAATAATTTTCTTACGAAGCGTGGATTAGTTTCACGCAGGGCCTAGAACATAAATAAATAAGTAAACCCGTGTTCATTTCACTGAGCTAGGGGAATCGGGAAGAACGCTTTTTGTCTTTGGGGGAATGGCCACCTCTTTGGGTTCAATGTAATATTCAAAATGTGCCTAATTCTTATAATCCAAATATGTGACACTGCTTGGGTTTCCATGACTACTGCTCTGAAAACCATATTAATTATTCAAGAGGTCCATGCCATTCTCCCTGCATGCCCTAAGGAATGCTGGGAACCGCAACATGCCATTATAAAGGGAATAGCTGTTAAACAGACGGCACGGCCAAATCTAAATAGGAAAGTTATTCCCTTGAAGTACTGACATCGTCCTGATGGCATTGAGCAGTATTATTTAAACACCTTGGAACAAAACGAAACGAGGGAACGCAAGAGTTTTGCTTCACATCTAGTATCTCAACACTCTTCGTAAGACCATATCATTGTTGCCCCTGCCCCCTTCCCCTGATGGGATCTTATTTTAAACCGAGGTGGCTGCCTTGCGCAGAACGGTGTGAATTCTGTGAAACTTTCCCCGCGAAGGCTGCCATGTAGACATTGCAGAACTTGTAGGAAATCAGACAATCAAGTTAATAAGACAAATTGTGACCAGGCATCTGGATGCCTTATCCGCTGATGCCTGAATACCGCGATAACCGTAATTTGTGCAGCCTGTGATCTCGCCTTCATCATAAATAACATTATCAAAGCAGAGGCAGGGAGGTCTGAATGCATTCAGGCAACACACACACCGTTACTGATTTCCTGTCATAGCTAAACTCGCAGTGTCAATCCTGGAGCAGGGCAATGAGGGGCATTATCAGCCCAATTACTCAAAGACAGGGGAGAGGAAAGCCAGCAGCCATCACTACCGTGCTCCCGAGCTCCCTCAGGGCCCGGAGACACTCGTACATAAAATCTGCATTTACTTTCATTTTTATTCATTATAGTGTTGTTAGATATTATAATGTCATCAATGCTCACCTATCGATTGCATTATTATATGTCATTTTATATTGTTGTTTACATATATATGTTATGTGCCTTTATTAGCAAAAGAGATTTTCAGAGATGACTGTTGTGACGGGAAACCAGTAGAAGTTCCCAAGTTCGAGGTCCGAGGTCTCTGATCAGGGGCATTTAGAGAGATTTACACAATTACAGGCGCTCGCTAATAACGAATTCTTACGTATCATGCTCACGCAGGGAGGGAAAAAGAAGTGCCGATTTTCCAGGAGCAGAGAATGTGAGAGAATTCAGGGTGATTTGAATACACTGAATTCTGTACTGCATAATCCTGCAATCAAATTTCAAAATAATGTGATAAAAAATTATACCCTGTGGAAATGTAATCACCTGCCACAAACGATAAAGAAATAAAATCAAATGATATGTCACAATTATCTAAAACATAATGAACAGCCTATTTGCTAATTAAAGGGAAAACATATCATATATTGTAATTACTATTCAATATTTAGTAATATAATTTCTCTGCAGTTAACTTATGAGCCTTTTCGTGAATTAAATGCTGAAGGAAAGCAGTGAAAACTATGATAAACGCTTACCCCACAAATAAACAGCCTTTATTATTAATTATTCTTTCCATCAACCAATTACCACCCAAATTGTCAGAAAGCTAATTACAGAAGGAAAGCCAACTTGCAAAATCTAGTTAGCAAGATTTTAATTCAATTGAACTACTATCTATCGAACCTGTTAGGCGCCGGCAAAATACTCAGTGCCGTGCAAGACAAAAGAAGGATGGCTTTCATTTACTGAGGGCTTCTCCTGTCCCTCTCCTGTCCCAGGCACCGTGCTCAGCCACCAGGCGCGCGCACGTGCTCACCAGCACTACGCGTATATTCACGAACTTGCACAATCTCCCAACGGGGGCAGGTCGCGGTACCAGCTGCAAGCGCTCCTCAGACTGAGTTTTGTCATCTCCAAAATGGAAATCATAATGGGCACCTCTCGGCTGTCGGCTGAGGATTACGCGGCGACGAGGTAAATGAAAGGCATGGTCCAGCACCAGTAAACGGTAGTCGTTCCTATTAGACATATCAGCAAGCGGGTACAAGGCTAGCGCCGAGGCCACCTAAGCACCAGATTAATCAGTCATCTCCCCGAAGCCCACTGCACGTCGTCAGTCACATCCCCATCCGTGAGCAGTTTGACTCAAACAAGAATAAACAAGTTGCCGCGCTACAGAACGAATCTGTGTGCTCCTATTATTAAGAGAGATTTCCAGGTCACTGACTGGGATCAAAGCAAACCAGACCCAGAGCTGTGGTTATGGCTCAGTCTGTTGTGCCGCTGCCTACAAGGGGCCATGAATCATAATGAAGAATCCACTAACTTTGGCTTTGTCAACACCAACACTTATAGGGCTGTTCAGTCAGATCCCTTCACAAAGCCCCAACCCTCCCCTTTGTCACCAGGGCAGGAGGGCCACGAGTAATCTCCATATCAGAAAATCGGCTCATATATTGGGGAGGCCTGACGATATGTTGTCGAGAATGAATGAGCCAGTGCGGATCACTGAATATTTTCGGGAACCACCAGTGCGCTTACAGACACGGGTTACCAATTTTCAGGCCTCAGACAATGATAAAATCCAGTTGTTAACTGAATCCTTACTGAACACTATTTACGCTTTCTTTGGGTGATTCAGGTCATCATAAACCCCGATGCTGCTGTGAGAAATATAGATTGGGCTACATCTCCACCATCCCTCTGATATAACCTCTATATTTATTCTCTTAAAACACTGGTGGCTTATTCTTTGTCTCCTCCTTATCAAGGCAGAGTACACAACGCTAAGGGTGAGAAAGCTCTAAGCTTTTCAGTTTGGAGTCTCACAGATGCACATTCGCCACACATTCTTAGTTTCAGTTGTCAGATCGGAACGCAACGGCTAATACTAATTCTATTGCTAAATTATGATTTTTCTTTCGCCTCAAATATACAGGGTGTTCCACTTTTCCTAACCTTTAGCTTCCCTTTCCAGAGGATAAAATTGCAAATCCCTGTATTATTTGACTTGAACTTGTTTCCAGGACTGCAAGAAAACACTAAAGGTCTCCATGTGTGGAAATAAGAGAGATGTTAACCTTAAATGTGCTGTTGGTTTTTAACGGCTGTTCACATCGAAGTCAGCCTTCCTCCCCACATGCATTTTTTTAAAAATTTTTTTTTTCAACGTTTATTTATTTTTGCGACAGAGAGAGACAGAGCATGAACAGGGGAGGGGCAGAGAGAGAGGGAGACACAGAATCAGAAACAGGCTCCAGGCTCTGAGCCATCAGCCCAGAGCCCGACGCGGGGCTCGAACTCACGGACCGCGAGATCGTGACCTGGCTGAAGTCGGACGCTTAACCGACTGCGCCACCCAGGCGCCCCTATTTTTTTAATGCAATTCAAAATAATCCCGATGTTCAACTGATAAGGATGCCCAGTTTATTGCCAACTTTAATTTTTCTCTGCTATTCCTGAGGACAAAATTTTTGTCTCTGTCACCATTTTAAAGAGTACAGGTTACGATCGACTTGCAGTTCACAGACACACATAAGAAACTATAAGCTAGCCCGGACTTTCCAGTTCCTATAGAATTTCCCCCGGGGCAGTTAACTCACTGCGCTTATGGTGGGTCTCCCTCATCTGCCTTGCTCCCCCTCTAGTGGAGGTGCTGGGGATCAGGGTCCCAGTGGCATGAAGGACACTAAATGGGCCGATCTTCCAACTGGAAGGCCAGCAAACCACTGGCTATCGACTGCCACTGCTCCCTGGCCCAACCCTGAAAGCTTTCTGTGTATTTGTTTCCAGAAGCTTGGTGATCCTTACCTAATTAATGTATTCCGACGTAACTTCCCTAACCATTTTTTAAGGCTGTCTGCTATTTACTATCACCACACAGCAGCAATTCTAAATGCCAGTGATAAAATACTCCTCCCCGA